>NC_048449.1:22668689-22758689 GCF_004353265.1 Vitis riparia | reverse complement strand
TACCATAGGTTGGATTAGTTTAATTTTTCTAACAAAAATATAGCTCAAAAATAAAGAAAGCATAGGAGACCATTGAAACCTTATCTGGTTTGAACGATCTACAAATTTTTTAAAGTTTCCAAATTATGTTTTAATACAAATAAAAAAATAAAAAATTCATGTTTTTGGAATGTTTTAAAATTTAGAAACTCTTCTCATTGGTTACTAAACTTTTTGGAATGTTTTACAATTAGGAAACTCCATAGGAAGATTTTAAGGTTGTTCAAGTATAAAAGGATTTATCTTATTAAAAATTTGTAGACTCCAAGAAAACCCTAAGAAAGTAGCTGTCATCTCCAAAGCTTGTACCTCTATTACTTAAACTTTCAAGGTCTATTTTGAGAGTAACTTTCGACTTCAACAAAGGTTAAAGATCTCATCATCAAATTTTTGTAAGGGTTTCGAGGGATCAAAGGAGCATGAGGTAGTGCAATGTTAATTAAGGACATAGAAAAGTAATGTAGGTGGTAGTAGTATAAAACTCTAAGGAGTAGGTAAATCAGGTAAAATTGTGTCATTTTCTTATATTTAGTGGATTATTTAACGGTCAAGAGACAATTTGTGATTTTTTTTTTTATATTTAAGGGTTGCTAGGTGGTTTTTTCACTTTATATTACTATTCATTTGCGCAATCAATTTTGTTTATCTATGTATGAGATTAATATACTTTCACTAAAAAATTAATTAAAAGGGACAAATCAAAAGTTGATAAATAAATTTTTTGGATTAATTCAAGTACTACCTATTCATTCCCTCTGGGTAGTTTCATTTATCAACTTCATAAATTTTTTTTCACATATCATTAAAAAAAGTTACATATTTCTTAAACAGTTGCCCAAACATAATACACATTATATTACAAGTATAGAAAAGAAAAGAAAAGAAAAGAAAAAAAAGCATCATGGGCTATGTCTTATTACAATATATGACTCTTTTAATTCCTTTTGACAAAATATATTTTTTTAAATGTTTAATGTATACATTATTGTATCTTGCCAAAAATAAAACTCAAACATAAATAAAACAACATTTCAATGATGAACCTTCACAGAAGAAGGCATGTACTTTCATGTTCTTACTAATTATCTATGTAATCCTACGTTTACAAACTTACTTTATCATTTTTTAAACTTACTTTATCATTTTTTTTTTTGGCGATCCTTTTCATATATATATATATATAGATATATATGTATGTATGTATTAATTAGTAGGGTAATATATTATTATTGGAAAAAGGAAAATAGAAAAAATAGATAGAACTAACAATCTCATTCCACTTATTAAGATGATCACTTGTTATAAAACTTTGGATTACCTTTTTGAAATGTGCAAGATTCAAAAAGTAGTTGTTTCATTGTTCAATTCTTTGCCTCAAGTCATGAATGAAATCACACTAAAATCGAGAACCACTATTTCACAACATAAAAACCTTTTATTTTCTTTTTCTTTCTCAAGTTTTCTTAGCCTTTCTTTTCCTAGAGAAAAGTAAAAGTGAGAGAGAGAGATTTTATTTTATTTTATTTTTCTTGTAGTCTTTCTTTTTTCTAGATAAAAGTAAAAGTGAGATAGATTTTTAAAATTTTTTTTTTATTGGGGTGGTTTCTGGGCAGTTTCTGACAATTCCAATTCCTAGAAACTTCTCTTCCCGGTCTCTTATTTAATTAGATCAAGTTGGGTAAGCCTAACTTGGGCACCCACCCAACTCCAACACCACTTATTAAGATGGCAATTAAAATGGCAGTGAAATTTATGTACAAAGAAAAACTTTTTCTGACTTTTGCTAAGATGTGCTCTTTAACATTGGTCAATCACCAACTTGTAAGTCAATATGAATAAAATTGCACCTCATATTAAAAAGATTGTTTTAAGTTAATAAAATCATATGAAATACTCATGATCTTTTTCCATATAATCACGCCAATGTCTTCACTATCAATTTTTAAAAGGTCCATACTTCAAAATTGACTTTATAAAGTTTTCTAATGATATTTAAGTTGAATTGACATTTCGAAAATTATGATAGAAAATTATCACTCAGGAATGTTGTTTGTGAGATTTGAAGTATTTTTTGTATGACTTAACAATCAAATCGAATATTTTACATCATATTTCTTTAGTTTTTTCTTGTTATAAATTGCATTATAACAAATTTTGTTTAACAAACAACAACAATTGTGAAAAGGGTCTAAAGAAAATGAAAATAATTTAAATTGTACTACAAACTGATTTTCATGTAGAATCATGAAATTCAAATCTTATGAATAGATGAAATTTGTATTTGAAGATTATCATTGAAAAGAATTTATGACATTTGATGATTACAAAGCAAACATCACCTAAAAAAGAAGTAAAGTAATAAAAAAAAAAAGTGAACTTATTGAATTCAAATACTAAAAATAGAAAGAAAGTCATTGAAAGGGCTATAAAACATATAACATTGAAAGGATTCAACAATATAGTTGACAAAATGCTTGTGACCAGAAACTGGCAAACTGATATTAAAGGAAATTGTTCCTTTCTTAATCAACTATCCTCTTAATTTATGTTGATATGAGAGATCTGATGCAATAACAATGTAGATGCCATGAGAAATAGTGCCATGTAAATACCGAATCCGTTTCACTACTTGCTAATGCACATCGGTAGGGCAATGCATAAATTGACAAACCTTGTTTACTGCAAAAAAAATAAAAATAAATATTTAGATGAGTAAGGGTGCAAGATTAAAGAGCTTTAACCACACTACGGTAGAGAGTAAGATCCTTAAGAGGTTGGTCTTCATGAATGGATAATGTATGATCACAAGCCATTGGAGTAGGTAAAGGCTTGGAGTGTACCGTAGAAGTTTTAGCTAAAAGATCTAATATGTACTTTGCTTAACTAAGATGCAAATATTTTTTTGTTTGATGAGCTTCAGTACCAAGAAAAAAATGGAGATCTCCAAGATCTTCGAGTGCAAATTGAGAATGAACAATGGAAATCAGATGAGCTATCAATTGTGAATCAGTTCTTATGAGTAGTATGTCATCCACATAAATCAGAACAATCAACATATTAGCACTAGATTGAAAAATAAACAAGGAGAAATCAACTTGTGACTATTTGAAACCCCAACTAGTCAATAAGGAATTGGGTTTAGCATGCCAAGCCTATGGCTTGCTTAAGACCATAAGGAGCCTTTTGCAACTTGCACACATAAGACGGATTATTTGAGTCAACAAAGCTGGGAGATTGCACCATAAAAACTTCTTCTCCCAATTCACCATGTAGGAAAGCATTATGCGGATCCAATTCTTAAACATGGCCAAAGTAAGAACAATTCGAATTATAGTAGGCTTAACCATTGGACTAAAGGACTTAGAATAATCTAATCCAACAGTTTGGGAATAAACCTTAGCAACCAAACGAGCCTTATGTCTCTCAAGACTACTATCTGGTTTGAACTTAACCTTGTATACCCATTTACATCCAATGGGTTTGAAATTAGGTGGAGTAGGTACAAGAGACCAAGTGTCATTAGCTTGCCAGGCATCAAACTCAACTTGTATTGCCTATTGCCACACAACATGTTGAGAAGCCTGTTGGTAAGTGGTAGGCTCAGTCAGAATGGAATTGGAGGTAGCTGAAGTGGAGAGGTTATATCATTTGGGCTTATGAATACGATGTTTAGACTTGGTGACCATGGGATGAATGTTGGAGAAAGTAGAAGACTGATGGATGATGAGACATTGTGGATAAATGAATGTATTAGATGAACACAACGGTGATATAGTAGAAGAAGGGAAAACAAGAAAAAGAGGAAGAAGGGGAGAAGAATTAGAATTAGAAAGGAAGTTGGTATTAGTAGAAGATGAAGAAGCAAATAATGGAGCAATAGGAGAAAGTGGTCCAAATTGGAAGGATGTAGATGAGGATTGTGGACTGGTGGTAGAGGGAAAAGAAGAAGCAGAAAAAAAAAGGGAATAAATATAGGATAAGAAATAACAAATTGGAAGATGTAGACTGAAGCTTTTTGAAAGGAAAATCCAATTCATTAAATACATGTCTTGAAACATAGATGCGACCTGTAGAAACATCAAGACATAAGAACCCCTTATGCTGGGAATTGTTGCCTAAAAAGACACACTTAGTTGATTATGGTTGCAACTTATGAGAGTTATATGATTGAAGACAAAGAAAACATACAGAACCAAATTTTTTGAAGGAGTTGTAATCAACAATTTTAAAATGATCTAAAAGGGGCTTTTGAAGTTAAGAACAGATGTAGGAAGCCTATTGATGATATGAATAGCAGACTGAAACACAAATGGCCAATATGATATAGGTACTCCAAAATGAACTAGCATAGTGAGTCTCATTTCAACAATTTGACGATTTTTTCTCTCAACTAGCCCATTTTGTGAGGGAGTATAAGGGCAAGAGACTCGATGAGAGATACCATGAGAAGCAAAGAAAGTGGAGACAAATCTATACTCTCCTTCCCAATCTATTTGTGATGTTTTTATTTTAGCATCAAATTAGTTTTCCATAAGCTGCTTGGACTAAAGAAAAAAGGATAACGTCTCATCTTTAGTTTTAAGTAGGTACAACCAGCTGAAATGAGAGTAATCATCAATAAATAGCAAAAAGTATCAAACACCACTTATAGAATGAATCAGAGAAGGATCCTAAAGATCAAAATGTATTAACTTAAAAGGAATTTTAGCTCTAGAATCCGAGTTTACAAAGGGAAGCTTGCGACTTTTAGCAAATTGACAAGAATTACATAAATCCACATCAAAATGTGTGATACTAGAATTGCAAAGATTTAAAACTCTTTTGACAATCTTAGAATTGGATTGTCCTAAACAATGGTGCCAGGTTTGCTTTTTGAGTACTGAAGAGGAAGACTTTGGAGAGACTAGATGTAGGAGGCTTTGAAGCTGAAGAGACTTGATAAAGACCATTAACAAGCTGGCCCTGTTGAAGAATCTTCTTTGAGACCTGATCTTTCACAAGAAAGAAGTCAGGATAGAATTCCACAAATGTAGTGTTATTAGCACAAAGTTTGGACACACTTAAAAGATTGTTTGCAAGAGCAGGAGCATATAAAATGTTATTCAATTTAAAAGGAGAAGATGAGAAAGATAAAAGAGAATTGCTAGAATGAGAGATAGGAATTTTCTTACCATTGCCAACCATAACTTGTTCATTGCCAATAAATGGAGGTAGATTTTGTATCATGGAGATATCTGGAGTAATATGATGTGTGACTCCAGAATCCATGAACCAGGAGGGATCCCTTATAGGAGAAAAAGTAGCAAAGGAACTAGGCCCAAGAGAGGATGCTATGAAGGTAGTATTAAAATTCTTTAGAGATGGAGGTTGACAATGAAGATTTGCTCTATGGTAGCAAACAAGAGCTGTATGACCAAATTTGTCACAGATTTGACACTTTGGTTTTGAACCATTCAGAGAATTACTAGGTTTGGATGGCCAATTGCGAACAAGAGGATTTCCTTGAGGTTGGCCTAAGATACTTGGGTGAAAGGAATTTGTAGCAAGAGTAGAAGGAATAAAGAAATGAGGTGTTGAATTGTAGAAGTGGGATGGGTGTTTGAAGTGTTTCTTGTTATGATGAGAAACAGTCAGTTGAGTCTGAGCAATAAGAGGGTGAATCTGAATATTGTTGGCTTGCATAATTGTATGTTGTTGCTCAAGTCGAAACTCGTAGCTAAAAACAAACTATGTATTTTCTCCAAACTGGGTAGGTCAGATTGATTATTCACAGAGGTGACAAAGGCATTATACTTGAGTCAAGACCATTAAACATGTAAATCAATTGATCCTTTCTAGAAACTGGTTCTCTAATGGAAACTAAGCTATTACAGAGTCCCTTAATCTTTTGAATATAATCCAAGGCAGACATACCTTCCTTCTTTAAAGATTGAAGTTGGGTGCACAACTCAACAAGTCTAGCCATTGAAGTCAAGGCATAGATCTGATCCAATGCTAACCATATTTCACTAGCAGCATTATATCCCATTATTTGAATCATGACATTCTCAGATAAAGAGGCATAGAACCAACTCATGATAAGCCTGTTGTACCTTTGCCATAAAGAGTATTTTGGATTGATAATGAGTTGTTGCAGATCAAGAAACTTTGGAGGATAGGTGTGGGTGTTATCAAGAAAACCTTGTAACCCATTTATAATCACAACATTGAGTAGCTGATTTTTCCATATCAAATAGTTGTCTCTATCAAGCTTAATAGTAAGTGGCTGATTTGGAGATGGAAAAGATGTTCGAACAAGAGGCAAAACTTGAGCTCTGATGAGTTGATTTTGGGGATTTGCTTGAACTGATATTTGGGGGATTTGAGCAGTGGAAATATTTGTAACGTTGACAAAGGAAGTATTCTCAAATATATTTCTGGTGGTGGGCATTTGGATCAAACGGAGGAAGCTCTGATACCAAGATAAATTCCAAGAAGAAGAAATAGAGGAGAAGAAGAAAAATAGAGGAGTAGAAGTTGTAGAATTTGTATTCTATTCATCGTACCATAGGGCTATTACAGGGAGAGATATATCTTGTACTACAAGACAAAGCTATCTAATATAACTAATCCCCACTAAGTAACTAATCCCCAGTAGGTAATGTATTATTAGTTCTAACAGGTTTTGAGACACTGGCTTATGCAGTGGAAGTGGAAGGCAAGGTTGCATACACCTATGAAAATATAAACCAGGTTGGTCAAAAGTAAACATACACTAATTGACTGAAACAAATCTAATAAACAAGTATGAACCATGTATAAATGGCATAAAGGTCCAGTGGATCAAAGGGGGATTGGAGATGAACTAATGCACCATGAAGGAAAACGATGATGATTCTAATGCACAAATATGACCATGGCCTGTGAGTGTTTCAGCAAAGATTGGACTTAGAGCAGACGGGGCTCAAGAAGTGCACTGAATGGCTTGAATCAGAACTTCAAAACCTCTAGAATAACAGCCTAAGCTTTTCATTGAACTCCTTTATAACACATTGACCATATCTGGGGTTAGCCTACTAGCTTGCTCAAAAAAATGCTTATTTCATAGATGTCTTTTCCGTCTTTGTGAAATTTTCCCATATTTCCTAGTGTCAACACCCTGGCTTTGCTACAACCGCAGTGGCTATACACTTATATACTGAATTTAGTGCCAACTTGCATAGGTTAAAAGAAAATAATGGCATAGTACTAAAATAACAAGCCAAGATGACAGGAGAGCTTAGAACTCTAGTAGGAAAAAAAACCATGTGAATTGCAGGTGCTTACTGGAAATTTCGAGTAAAAGGTATCTAGCAAAGTGAAATATCAGAAAAATGCTAAAGTTTAAACAAATAAAAGACATATTGTACTAAAAAGAATCAGTGGACCACAATGGCATCTAAAACGTCACTGTACTTCCAAGAAACAACCATATATATCACCTCTGTTCACTCAGTTTATCATTATCATACATGCCACAATACTGGAATCCCTAGTTTGATAGTTAACCCATGAAATTTTTTGGAACACCTCCATTGAGCCCCTGATCTAAAGCATAGTTCCTTAGAAGCACAACTGCATGATATCTTGGGTCTTTACTATCCCATTAGTGGGTCTTTATTTAATGGCCTCACAACTATAAACAGAGTCATTTCAATTAATCCAGAATCGTGAGATAATCTCAAACCCTTAATCATGTAAATCAATTAGGTGGGTGCTGCTAAACCATTGACGAGATTCTGATTCTTTTACATATGGCATGCTGATAGACATGAGAGCAGTTGTATTATGGGAAAAGAATCAAGGATCCCATAATTTGAGGATGAGATTTGATTGTATATAGAAGATTATTTTTGATTGATTGTAACTGATACGTTTGCACATAGATTCCTAGAATAGGCTAACCAATGCTTTGTATATATGCATCTTCTTCCCTTAAGTTGATTGATTGAATACACAACAGATTTCCAAACTTCCAAAATACTATGTTATGCTCTATTTTCTTTCATGGTATCAGAACACCAAACCTGGTGACTCTGAATTCTTCCAAGCGCTTTTGCAACCTATTTCCTCGTTACAGCTGCTGCCATGGACATCAACAAAACAGGATTGATGTCATCTAAGGCTACCACAGAAGCTTTAGATCCCTTCTCTCTACACCACTCAGACCACCCGAGTATGGTACTTGTCTCCAAAGTACTTGAAGGAGATAATTACAGCACATGGAGTTGGGCTATGAGAATCAGTTTGAGTGCTAAAGACAAAATTGGATTCGTCACAGGTTCCATTAAGCCACCCTCTTCGACTGATGATAGTTTTCCTTCCTGGCAACGTTACAATGATATGGTGATCTCATGGTTATTGAATTCCATTCATCCAAACATAGCTAGCAGTGTGATTTATGCCGAAATTGCAACAGAAATATGGGCATATCTACGAGAACATTTTTCGCAAGGAAACGATTTAAGAATTTATCAGATCAAGCGAGACATTGTGGAGCATAGGCAGGGGTAGCAATAAATTTCGATTTATTACACAAAGCTTAAAGCTTTTTGGGATGAACTTTCATCCTATCATGAAGTTTTATCCTGTTGTTGTGGAGGATTATAGAAACTTAAGGAAAGGGATGAAAAAGAGAGAGTTATGCAGTTTCTCATGGGATTGAATGATAGTTATGCTGCCATTCGTGGACAAATCTTATTGATGCAACCTCTACCCGATACATGTCGAGTTTACTAACTTGTCCTTCAACAAGAAAAATAGGTTGAAGTTTCTCTCAGTCATGGGAACAAGAACCATTATGCCATGCTTGTAGATCGAGACAATAAGGCGACTTTAACACACCAGGTTCAAAAGCAAAATACTCTATTGCATTGCTCTTATTATGACTGTGATTATCACAGCATTGAGAAGTGTTACTACCTACATTGCTTTCCAATTGGCCATAAGCTTCATGGGAAGAACGTGAAGCCTCCCAACCAATGTCACTCAAATGCAAACAATGTGAAAGTGGAAACAAATAAGGCTGTGGAGACAGAAGCAAAATTTCTTCCAACAAGTGATGGACCAAGGCTCACAGCGGAGGAATATAACCAATTAATGGCTATGATTCGGAAAAACAATGGTGGTAATTCACAACATTTTGCAAATGCCACAGGTATAAATATGTCATCATCCAAAATTATTCTAGATTGCCCACACTCAAATATGTGTTGGATTATTGATAGTGGAGCCATGGATCATGTGACTTCCTCAACTGAATTATTAGATCTGAAAAATTTGCTTAGGACCACTACCATTAGTTTGCCAGATGGTGGTCAAGCACATATTGAGTCAATTGGTTCATTGCATGTTACCCCCCATATTAAACTTGATGACGTACTCAAAGTTCCACAATTTCAAGTTAATTTACTATCAGTTAGTAAACTAACGCGGGCATTACAATGTATAGTGATGTTCTTTTCTGATTTTTGTGTTGTGCAGGACGTTACTACGAGGAAGAAGATTGGCCTGGGCAAGCAACATAATGGCCTCTACTACCTTGTACAAGACCAAAATCCAGCCTTGGCTTACGCCATTCACAAACATTTTGTTCTTTGGCATCAACGTCTTGGGCACCCATCATCCGGTCCTCTTCAAGTTCTTGCTAAAATTAATCCTAAAATCTATTTTGATTCCAAGCATGTTTGTGAAATTTACCCTTTAGCCAAACAAACTCGTTTGTCATTTCCATCTAGTTTCATTTCTTCTCACGCACCTTTTGATTTGATACATTGTGATATTTGGGGACCACATCGAATAAATTCTTATTCTAGGGCTTGTTATTTCCTAACAATTGTTGATGATCATACTCGATATAATTGGATACATCTCATGAGTTTCAAATCTAAAACACAAGGGATATTGCAACCATTCATTTCTTGGGTGGAAACACAATTTAATCGTTGCATTAAAACTCTTCGAACTGATAGTGGGACTGAAATTTCCTCTATGAAACAGTATTTGGATACTAAGGGGATCAATTACCATCATTCATGTGCTTACACTCCCCAACAAAATGGGGTGGTTGAGAGGAAACATCGTCACCTTTTAAATATGGGAAAAACTCTTCGTTTTCAAGCAAAATTGCCGTTTAAATTTTGGGGGGAAAGTATTCAAATGACTTGCTATTTAATCAATCGCTTACCTACACCCCTTCTTTCTCACAAATCACCATACCAACTTCTCTATAACAAGCTACCTTCATATCATCATTTACAAACTTTTGGATGTCTTTGTTATGCCACCAATCTCTTACCCACACATAAATTTGATCAAAGAGCTTGTCGTTGCATATTTGTTGGTTATCCTCTTGGTCAAAAGGGTTATCGGGTTATGATCTTGAAACCAATAAATTCTTTTCTTCCTGAGATGTTGTCTTTCATGAACATATATTTTCGTTCCACACTAATCCACAAGAAGAACAACATGATGTGGTCGTTCTTCCTTTACCACAAACCTCATATGAACCCATAACCACAGAGACAACCAAACCCCAAGCCGATGATCAATCTTTGTCTCCACCACCCTTACTTTCATCTCTTGAGTCTACCTCTAATGAACGTACACTTGATCTTGACACCATTGTGTCACCTCCACCTCCTGCTACTCGTCGTTCTAACCGCATCAAGTAACCAAATGTCCAACTCCGGAATTTTCATCTCTACTACACAGCCAAGGTTGCTTCCAGCCAATCTTCTTCCTTGTTAGGTACATGTCACCCTTTGACTCGGTATATTTCCTATGCATAACTCTCACCAAAATATTGGAATTTTGTTTATGCCATCACCACTCTTGTGGAACCTACAACTTATGAACATGCAGTATTGGATCCAAAATGGCAAGAAGATATGGCTGCAGAACTCCATGCTCTTGAACAAAATCACACTTGGACACTCACACCTCTCCCTTCTGGTCATCATCTAATTGGGTGCAAATGGGTGTATAAGATCAAATATAACTCTGATGGCACAGTTGAGCGATACAAAGCTCGGTTGGTGGCGAAAGGCTTCACTCAACGCGAAAGGATTGACTATAAAGAGACCTTTTCTCATGTGGCTAAGTTAACTACAGTTCGATGTTTACTTACTATAGCCGCTGTTCGACACTGGTCACTTCACCAAATGGATGTTCAAAATGCCTTTCTCCATTGATTTGCTTGAAGAAGTCTATATGCAACTGTCGCCCGATTTTCGTCGACAGGGGGAGACACCTATGGTATGTCGACTCAACAAGTCATTATGTAGGTTTAAACAAGCCTCCCGTAGCTGGTTTTAGAAATTTTCTACCACCATTCAACAAGATGGTTTCCATCAATCAAGGGCTGATTATTCACTTTTCACAAAGATCTTTGGTAATTCTTTCATAGTTGTGCTCATCTATATAGACAACATGATCATCATTGGCAATGATGAGAATGTAATTGAAGCTCTTAAGGAGTCTTTCCACACCAAATTTCACATCAAGGACCTTAGTCAATTACTATATTTCCTTGGTATTGAAGTTGCTCGTTCTACTGATGGTTTTTTTATATCCCAATGAAAATACACTCTTGATATCTTAGATGAAGCAGGCTTGCTTAGGGCCAAACCATTGTCGACACCTATGGAAGAAAATAATAAACTCCTACCCACAATAGGAGATTTATTGAAGAATCCATCCACTTACAGAAGATTGGTCGGACAACTCATTTATCTTACCATTACAAGGCTAGAGATAAGTTATTCAGTTCACATTTTAAGCCAGTTTATGCAAGAACCAAGAAAGCCTCATTTGGATGCTGCTCATCATCTTCTGTGGTATCTTAAAGGTGCACCTGGACAAGGATTATATTTTCCTGCCAAAGGAAATTTGCTACTAAGAGGATTTTGTGATGCAGATTGGGCTCGATGTTCGATCACAAGACAATCTGTGGTTGGATATTGCATTTTTCTTGGAGGAGCTCTTATTTCATGGAAAACTAAGAAACAGACAACACTGTCAAGGTCATTAGTTGAATTAGAATATCGAGCAATGGCTTCCAATATGTGTGAACTTACATGGCTCAAGTATTTGTTGGATGACTTGCAGGTAGAACACTCGCAACGAGCCAAACTATTCTGTGATAGTAAAGCAGCACTCCATATTGCTTCTAATCCAGTTTACCATGAACGTACCAAGCATATAGAAATCAATTGCCATGTTGTTAGAGAACGAATTCAATCAGGTGCCGTAGTAACTGCTCAGGTTCCATCATCTTGCCAGCTTGCTGATTTGTTCACTAAGCCACTCAATTCATCAATTTTTCATTCCCTTCTCAACAAGTTTGGCCTTCTTGACATACACACTCCAACTTGAGGGGGAGTATTATGGGAAAAGAATCAAGGATCCCATAATTTGAGGATGAGATTTGATTGTATATAGAAGATTATTTTTGATTGATTGTAACTGATACGTTTGCACATAGATTCCTAGAATAGGCTAACCAATGCTTTGTATATATGCATCTTCTTCCCTTAAGTTGATTGATTAAATACACAACAGATTTCCAAACTTCCAAAATACTCTGTTTTGCTCTGTTTTCTTTCAAGTTGGGATGGAGATTTTCTTGGGGAGGACAATTAGACGTTAAACCCATCTCAATTTTTTTTATTTAAAAAACAATGAAGTTTAACCAACAAAGAATGTGGTATACGTAACTGATCTGATTCTCGTTTTGCACCGTGTATGCTCTCTGGAGAGTCCAGATATCTTCCAGAAAATTAATCCATGTAGGAACAACAACTCCTTTTACTCTACGTGAAGCAAGGGATCTTGACAGCTCATCTTCCTATGATTTAAACAATGTTATATAAGATAAATAGATATTAATGATGAAAGGGATCTATATTCTGCTATGAAATACTGGTGTTGACTATGATACATGTGTTAGTTCTGAATGTATTTAACTTGAATACCCTTGCTTTCAAGCGTACAACAATTTGATTACTAGCTTCAGCAAACTGTTCGCTTTCTAACCGCATTATGAAGGCGTGCTCGGGCAGCAGTCAATGATACATTGACCTACACCGCGTACCGAGTAGTAAAATTGATGATAAACACCTAATTTAGAAGAATGAAGTCTACTCTAAACAGCAAAGATGATAAACCGTAGTCAATCAAGCAAGTTATCTCACAAGTAACAGGAAAAAATACCTGTTCTGGAGTTTCAGTCTTGTCCCTGCCACTACATATCATATGAAAGCCACCCTGTCAAAAGAATCCTACATAAGTAATATGGGATTCCCTAAAAAGAACCACTTGATAAACACACTACAGAATGAAGTCTGAAAAAATACATTAC
Source organism: Vitis riparia (assembly GCF_004353265.1). Taxonomy (NCBI): domain Eukaryota; kingdom Viridiplantae; phylum Streptophyta; class Magnoliopsida; order Vitales; family Vitaceae; genus Vitis; species Vitis riparia. The sequence goes on along the minus strand of NC_048449.1, from coordinate 22,745,272 downwards.
ACAAACGACCTGCAGTAATGTTGCTCCTGTACTTCTATATTTACATGACTCACCAGAGGAGCTTGAACTTGAAACCCTCTTTGTCTTTCATTGCCAACCTGAGGAAAGACTTGAATGCGACTGTTGCTGCTTCCCAACTGAACAAGCTTATTAGAAATCCATGTAATGTGTCCAAGGTTTCCCGCTTGTGGTGCCTTTCTTCCAGAAGCAGGTATAGTGGGCTGCATGATCAATATAAATTTCATTTTTTAGTAATATGCACAATGATGCAGTAGTCCCACAATCCAAAGGCAAATGTATACCTGAAGAAGATAATCCTCAAAGGTTTGAGGCCAGTTGAACTCTTGAAAGAAAGTAAGAGTTCACTAAAATGATTTAAGCGAAAAATGAGATCAGGAATCGAGAAAACTATAAATAGAGCACTAGCCAATTAAATAGGATACTTTTGATTCTTACCTTATCATTCCTGCATGAACTACGCCTGTCTTTGGATCTTCTTTAACTCTGAAGAGGTCCTTGATAATTTCTGATCGATGAGGCTGTGCAGAAACCAAGCCCCTGTATGTAACCACTGTTGGCCAGTCCATTGATGCCACCACTTATGATTTATATGATTAAATGATTCAATTGCTATAGAAATTTAAACTCATTTCTACATGATTATAAAACATACAAAAAAAACGTAAACATAAAAAATGTATACAAAAAACTTTTATATTTAAACACCAACAAGAAACAAGATGGCAATTAAGAAATCCAAACAGATGCCTAAAACCAAAAGAACCTTTCTTTGTAAGTGTGTAGTACTTCAATTGGCAAAGCATTCAAATTGATGGGTAGGAAGATTCATTTCTACAAAAACATCAACCATGAACAAAAAAGTTTCATGTCAAAACTTAAACCATTGCATGAAAATCAAAAATGCCATTGAAACTTCCTCTATCCCAAACCAAAAAAGCCTAAAAAGAAAAAAAAAAACAATATTTGCTGAAATTGGAAGGGGGGCCTTGTTAGCCGCGTTGCCCTTGTTGAAACTACAACATTTGCTACATCATTTGTTGCATTTGTTGCATGTATTGTTGCATCAACTCCATTTGTTCCTGTTGCTGTTGAATTTCTTTTGCATACTTTTTTTTTTTCATGTTCTTGATGCCTTTGTTTGAAATGCATCAATTCTTCGTGTGTATCCTTAAGCTTTGATGCAAGGGTCGCATTTGTCTCTCTTATACTTGTGGCTCTAAAGAATGATTTAGGAGTTGGACCAAACCCTAGACCATGTACACGACCATGTCTCTCCGGGCCCATTACTTGTGTGTATATGTCATTCACCAATAGTGGAGTGGATAACACAACTGTGGATGGGGTGGATGTTGAAGACTCCTTAGTGTGTGATTGCATATGAGCCACCAAAAGCTCATCAAACTTAGCCTACAAAGAATATTATGGAAGATTAATTGTTAAAACATATAATGAAAATGTACCATAAATTTTTATTCTATAAGAATTATTAAAAGATAACTAATTATTCACCATAATTTCATGAGACAGTTCATCAACTGGTGTTCCATTCTTACATGTAATCGTAAGCTTAAACATCTCTATTCGATTAGGTTGTATGCCATCCTCCCTCAATTGACCCTATCATCCTCAATTATTACAGTATAATAAACTTGTCATGATGAACACAATACATTATTAAAAAAGATTTGCTAAACTTGTTCATAGTGAAGTTGTGCGAAACTTTTGGATCCTAAGTTATGATTGATTTTCTATTTAATTCTATTTTCCTCGTTCCTTTTAGAAATGACTTACATTTGACTTGCATTTAAAACAAATACATTACATAATATATTGACATTCAATTTAACATTGTATCATATGAACATTTTAATTATCCGTGCCTTTTCTGAGCTCCAAAAATGGACAAGCCACTTCCAATCAGCATCAAAGACAAATGGTGGTTTATGCATCAACATCTCCTCACTCGTATGCCAAGGGTCATAGTATTATGAAAATGTCACTCTCTCCATTTTCATATCAAACTTAAAAGTTATTTATTGTAATTCACCACAAAAAAGGGCTTAAACTATATTTTTTAGTAGTTGAAACTTTCAAGCTAAGCATTTATATATATTTATGCCATAAAAACCATGAGAGTGAGATAAAAGAAGAATAAATATCCCCCTGAATGTTCAATATTTAAATCTACATAATGCAAATATTTACAACATAATTACTAAATTAATCAAGATAAAAAGTCTATGCTAGCATCATAAAATTTTCAGGTACAAGAAACATTAAAATATCTTATCCATGAACTTGGGTTAGATTATTTGTGATCCTCATGTGACTTGTTAATATTCTGCAACAACTGAGAACCAATATATAAATTGTAAACAAATCATAGAAGTCCTTAAGAAATTGGTTGTAAAGTAATAGACTTAAACTAACTCTTACAGTATGCATCCACTATCAACAACTTATTAGTGTGAGTCTCTAAGATGTTATTAGAGCTTTTTCAATCCTCATTATTATAGGTTTTCCTTTTTTTTTTTTTTTTCTTTTTTTGTGTGTTAGGTTGGAAATGGTCACATTTGGAAAGATATACTTAACTAATTTTTTTTCCCCACATATGTTGAAACAATATTAAAGTAATTAACTTTATCAATTTGGCTTGTAATTACTTATTAATGTTTGTAAGTATGATTTGTCACATAATCAACAATTCATTTTGTTTTCGAAAATAAAATAGAAAATGTGAACATAGATAACCCAATTAGGCATGATTTGACACATAATTAGTAATTAATTTTTAAAAAATAAAAATAGAAAATTTGAACAAAGACAATACAATTATTTTCTAGTAGACTATGTCATGCTCCTATGTTGACAAATAAGGTTATTGAGGCTTTCGGTATGCACATCAATTTGTGTGGAAAGAAGGGATTAAAGGGAAATGAAGAAAATACTCTTATATATCCTTTAGATGCAAATACAATGACATACATTAACTTTAGGAAATGATATCAGTAGCCATTATTGTTGCTGTCTTTCTCTAGGAATAGTCCTCCACTTCAATGTGTATTAAAGGTTTTCAAATTGGGTTCAAGTGCCTTCAACAATGGAAAGAATGGTGCTATTGATGCCTTACAGAAAAATGAAGGAGAAAAAGATTCAAGATAACAGAATTGACAAAATTGTTATGCCAATTCAATGGTACGTGCTTGTTTGTTCAACTTATTGTTTTAATGCACATGAGAATTAACAAAATCAATATTGCAAATAGAGTTTCACATTTTTTTAATTAATAAATAGATTAATAATTAATAAAAAAGATGTATGAATTATAAAACTATATAATGAAGATTACGATATAGATGGTAAAAAAAAGGGAGATCACAAGTTGATGATGTACTATAGCTTACTTTTTCCATTTGCATCAACACTCTATAACTTGTCAACATGTGCTTGCGGAATAGTGAATAATGCTCAACTAAGTACATGTTTAGTAAAACTTAATACTTATTGCTTAGTGACTTAAGTTGACTTTAAGTTAAATTGTTCTTAAGTTGTTGATTTAAACCTTATTACTTGTTTTTTACTTTAAGTATTAAGGTTGTTTAGTAAAATTAACTTAAAATTTATTTTAAATTATTAAATTGACATATTTATCCTCATAAATTTTAACTAATATTTATATTTTCACTAATTTTAAATAATAAATTTATTTATTAAATATTTATATTTAAAGTATTGTAAATACATAAGATAACTATAAAAATATTTACTATAAAAGATGAGTTGTGAATATAGAGTTATAACTGTAAAATATAGTTTCACTAAACATGGGTAAATGAGATAAAAGAAATTTGATATTAGGAATACGTTAACTATTTTTACTTAATATTTAAAGTTATTATTATTTTTTATACTTTAAATTATGATATTAGGTTATTTTACCAAACATGCTTAATATATTTAATGACTTAAATTAAGTAATTAAGTCTTATTAAGTCATTAAGTTGATTTACCATCTAATATAAATATTATCCTTTTGGTATTAGCCATGATATTGTATTCATTTTAGTATAATAATGGGTTGAGCCAAGTAATTTTGCAATCAATAGTAAATTATTACAATAATGATATTGAATAACATTATTTCTTTTAACAAAAAACCAAACAAACCATCTCCGCTTCAAAGTATATCCATCAAAATAATAAAGAAAGAAGCAAAAAGGTAGAATATTGCATTCGCTCATGCATGTGCAACCTATATGCATGATGAGTATTATCATAACAATACAACAATCATGGCAAGATGATTACAAAATAAAGCAACAAATGGGAAGGCAAAGGTTGACATTGCTAGTCTTACATATTTTGTGGAAGACATGCTTGAATTAAAGAATGTATGATCGTTCTCTACATATTAACCATCCATTTACCTATCAATACAAAAAGAGCATGGAGCAAACAAAAATGTCAACTTTGAAAATTATTGATAACAATTAAAGAAAAAAAAAACTATAGTAATGATGTCAAACTATGTCAAATGAACATTTTTGCATACTTCTAAACAACATGCATGTAAAACTTAACAATTTTCCTACAAAAAGTAGTGCAAATAGTAGCATAGTTATGAATTCCATTAAGGGGCCAAGGTTTAGAAGCTTTATTTAGGGGGCAATGAGGAATAAAATTACTTAATTGAACATAGTAGTAAAGGTTGATTTCTTCCTTACCTAAGATGAACTTAGGCCCAAATATTGTAATTTTCTAGAGTTGATGCCTATAAAGAAACACCACTCACAAGTGTAGTGAATGTCATTGAAGCTTGGCAAATAGATCAAATACATAAGGCATGCATCTCAAGTACCATCCAACTAAATTTCATAATTGAATTGCCGAATTAACCAAGAGTAACAATAAACCAATCATAGAATACTTTTGTTATGGTCAAGATTAGTAGTCCTTTCCACTTCAAAGTAAAACTTAATAAATATTAAATTAGTATAAATAATAGAAAATTTAACAGGGATTAAAACAAAAAGTTTATTAGTTTTAAACTTTTACCTATAACATAACTTCACATATCATATTTAAACAAAGAGTGAATTAGTAGCTGCACAACATTTCACAATTGCTTGAAGGTTTGCGAGTTGCAAGGGGTAATGTATTCATTGTAAACTTATTCCAGTAACCAAAGTGATTTAGTTTTAGCATTGAAGCTATTTGAATAAAATACTAATAGTTTAGAAAGTTGAATATAATCTAACATTTGAATCAAGCATGGGCTTGAACATAAATAGTAATAGGCTACATATTTCGCATAATAGTTGAAAAGATATTGAAGCCAATTACCCAGATAAAGTAACAACTATTTTATAACAACAATCAAATAATTGCTACAAGATTAGTTAATCACTTTCATTGAAATCCAACATGGCACCCAAGCACTAATGTGAAAATCATCAAACCCTAATAACATAAAAAGTTTCAATTACAAGGTGCTTGAAGATTAACAAACTTCGGAACATCAATTAGTAAATGTGTCTCATACACTTAGCATGTTGTTCTACTTCCTACAAGAATGAAAAAACAAGATTTGTAAACAAAGAATGGTAATTTTGTAGAAATTAGCTCCGATGTAATAAACCACAAGAAGTATTGAAAGTTCAAAAAAGAGATAAGAGTGATGGCTCGTCAGCAAGTGATGGCAACCAAAGAGATGTATTTGCATCTCAATAACATGTCAACAAGTGACTTGAGACATAGATATATTCAAAGAAAATTGTAATAAAATGTAACGAAATAAAAATATTGGTAATTTTTTAATTTTTGAATACAAAAATATTAAAATAAAATTTATTTAATATAAGAAGTCTAATTATTGAAAATTACATTTTTGACATTTTATTAAATAATAAGAAGACTTTTTTTTATTTTATTAAATTCAAAATGTCACAAAAGCAAAAATTTTAATTTTATAAAAATTAAATTCCATATAAGCATATAAATTTTTAATAATTAATTAAATTATTGATATTGTATATAATTTTTTTTAAACCCTAAGATCATATCTTTTCTTTCATCTGTCCTCTCTAGAATTGGATTCTCATAAAATATTCTCACTCTAATTTTCAACATCTCATATGCAACTTTAATTTTATTTGTTTTTTGTTTCTTGTTTTTTAAGAATTCTTATTTGTTTTGACTTGATTTTTTTAATCAAAATCACTTAATTTTTTCTATTTTAATTTATATGTTTGATTTTTTTTCTAAGTTTAATCAATATATTCTTGAAATTATTCCATTTTCATTTTTCTTTAATTTAGTATTTTGTTAGTAACTTTTAATTATTTATTTATTTATTTGATGATAATATTTAGAAATTACTTATCTAGGGGAGTATGGATGAGAACCATAAAGCGAATAGTAGATATGATAAAAAGTAATTTTCTTCAACATCTTTATTGGCCAAATAAATGGAAATTTTATTTCTAAGAAAGTTCCTAGGAAAACTAAACAACCATTGTAAAATCTATATGCTTAAGGCATAAGAGAAACTTTAAATAAAATAAAAAAAACATATAAAATATAAAATACAAACTCTTGATTATTGATTAAAAGATATTTAGAAGAGAAATTTTCACTTTCACCTTTGACATCGAAGAAACTACTTTGTTTTTATCATAATAAGTAAAAAAATAGTTCAATTGAAGGAAGCAAAAGAAGTGAAAGAGTCGGTCTAAGTAAAAAGGAATCTACATGTAAAAGAGAAAGGAAGTAATGTAATTTTTTTGGGGTCTTTATATATCTTATGTAACGCCCAAGTTTTTTAAAAAAAGGGTAATTTAGAAAATTCATAATAATGATATTAAATTAATTAATTAATTAATTTAATAAAATAGAAGAGGGGTGAAAAGGTAATTTTACGAATAATACCCTAGGTATAAATAAAAACTTCTCTTCTTCCTGTTCTTTTTTGAATTGCGTTCCTATTCGCAGAGAGTTTTCAGAGAACGTGAAGTTGAGATTAGATTTCAAGGTTTAAAGAACAAACCTCTATAGGTAAGATTCTTAACCCTGGATTATTATTTTAGATTCATTAGTTAATTTCAAGCACATTAGATATATTTTTTTTGGAAAACCCCAAATCTAGATTAGGGGTATTTTATTTTTTTAATTCATTTTAATATCAAAATAGTGAAAATTTAAGATTTTGATTTATTGTTGGAAATTGGAAATTCTTAAGTTTTTAGAAAAAAAAAAAATGACTCTTTGGAATATTTCGCTTTAGACTAGGGTTATTAAAAAAAAAAAATATATATGAAAGACGCGTGTGCACACTGGTGGAATTGGAGAATGAAATATATATATATATATGTGGGTGTGTGTATGGATGGAGGGTGTTTCTTAGTTAATATATATATATATATATATATGTCTATTATTTTGTTGGCAATAATGGAGTGTTGTTGGGAATAAAGTTATGTTTAAAAAAAATATATATATGAGAGAATAGAAGTTTTAAATAAAAAGGAAGTAAAGTTTTTTTTGATATTATAATTATGAGCGTAAGTTAATAAATAACATAGAAATTAATTATTGAAATAAATTATAGTTTAATTAAGTTGTGTCCCAAGAAATAAATTTTAAAATAAATAAATAAATTCAGTTTTATATGAATTAGAAATTTATTAATTTTTAAAATATGAATAGATTAAATTACCTTTCATAAATTAAAAAAAAATATTAATTTGAATACCTAAAATTTTAGGATTGTCAAACCTATAATTTTAGATAAATACTAATAATTATTCCTCTTATATTTTGTTAGGTGAAGAGTAGATTTTCAAGATTTTTCTCTCCAAAGTTTTTGAGGATTTATTTTGAGGTAAGGGAAATTAATGCAGTTGTTAAATTCTTTTTTGAAACAATTTTTTTTTTTATATATATACATTATTTGAAAACGTTTGAGTTATATTATGTTTTATGCATGGATCAAACTTGTTTTGCATGAAAAGTATGTTAGAATTTTATATTATGTTTTTGAAAAATAAATGTGGAGATATTATATGTTGTAAATTTGAATAAATGAAATAAATATTTGACTCTGGTTTGTTTGGCCCTTGTCAACGGGATATAATAGTTGACTTTTGGCCTTTGTCAATGGGATATAATAGTTGACCTTTACATTTCTTGGTAGGGAATGTAATTGATTTGAACCCCAACCTTTAGGGGTTTCGGTTAGAGGTTACCAGTACTAGTAGTATTTGGTTCTGTCCACCTCAAAGGAACAATTTGAGGCTAGCCACCCATTTGAAAAGTCCCACCTAACAGGGTACCCTTTGATGTTTGATGACTAGAGTAAATAAATTATTGGAATGTTTTGACTGAATTTGATATGAAATTGTTTGAATCAGAAATAAATGCATACCGTTAGAAATTTTGAATGTATTGGAAAAAAAAAAAAATTTACTCATAGCTTTATGAAAATGATTGATTAGAATATTTCCTATTTTCCAAGTGAGTTTGAAATGTTTGATCCATGGACTGCATTAATGTTCCTTATTGGGCTGTGAGCTCATTCCCATTTGTTGACTACTTTTCAGGTACCCTTAGTTCGGGTGAGGAGTGATGGCTAGGCTGAGGAATGGTCATCATTAGGATTTGACTTAGGATTTTATGTTGGATTTTGTTTAACTATTAGTTGTGTTCATTTGGATCTTTTGGTATTTGGAAGTTATTTGGATATTGATCCTTCAAATTTTATGTTAGATCAAAGTTGAGTTTTGGAGATTTCGAAATTTGTTCTAGTACTTGAATTGTTTAAGTTTGCAAATATTTGGACAATGGATTTTGGATAGTGGGTGTTTTAGTTTTGAAATTGAATTTTGAGGATTTTAGATTTTGTTCCGCTACTTTGAACAGGTATTTGGTAATTGGTAACTTCCGATTACAAGATAATTGTTTGGGTCAGGTTACACTCTAAGCCTTTGGGTTTGAAGTGTGAAATGACCGTCACGCCCTTGGAGTGGGTCTTGGGGCGTGACAGAGTGGTATCAGAGCATTAGGTTGTGATCTTGATGGGAACTTGTTTAGTTTACCTTTGGGAATAAATGAGTGATGCATTAGTTTAAGTTTCAACTTCATCTAGTCTGATTCCTTTTATTCCTTACAATTCTGATTTGCTTATTTGACTTCTTAGTGACTAATTTAGTTATACCTGTTGCTTTATAGGACACTATGCCACCAAGGAGACCTGCATCTTCCCAAAACAGTCAGGCTAATGATGATATACCTCCTCCACCTGAGGCTTTGCCCCCTATGAGTACTGAAGGGCTTTATAGATATTTAGGGACTTTGGCTGGCTTGGTTGAGCGTCAGGCTAGAGCTACTGGAAGTAATGGTCAAGGACAATCCTCATCTACTAGGGGTAGCTCCTTTGACGACTTTAAGAAGTTGGGCCCCCCTTACTTTTCTGGTACTTCAGATCCAACAGAGGCAGAGGCTTGGATTATGAAAATAGAGAAATTCTTTGATGTCATTGATTGTTCTGAGGAGCAAAAAACCTCATATGCAGCATTTATGCTTGACAAAGAGGCAGACCATTGGTGGCACATGACTAAGAGGCTTTTGGAGGATTAGTGGCCTATTGTTTGGAGTCAGTTTAGGGAGGCTTTTTATAAGAAGTACTTTCCTGACAGTGTTTGGTGACAAAAGGTGGAAGAGTTTGTCCGTTTGGAACAGGGGGATTTGACTGTGGCCCAATATGAGGCTAAGTTTACCGAACTATCACGTTTTGCCCCACAGTTGATTGCTACAGAGGAGGAAAAAACATTAAAGTTTCAGGATGGACTGAAGCCTTATCTGAAGAATAAGATATCAATTTTGAAGCTTAGTGTTTACTCAGAGGTGGTAGACAGAGCCCTTATTGTAGAGAAGGATAATGAAGAGCTTCACCAGTATAGGGAACAACAAAGGAAGAGGAATAGAAATGATGGTGCTCATGGTAACCAAGCATAGAAAAAGTTTGCTCTAAGTAGAAATAAGAATAAAGGAAAAACAGCACAAAATTTAGAGGGGATTTGTCCTACTTGTGGCAAGAAGCATGGGAGTAGGTCATGCTATAGAGAGACAGGAGCTTGCTTTGGTTGTGGAAAATAAGGACATATGGTTCGGGATTGTCTAGAGAGTAGGAAGTTTGTATTTGGGAAGCCTAAGGAGGAGAATAAAGATGATAGACAGAAACCCAGGGCTCAAGGGCGGGTATTTGCTATGACTCATAGAGATGCTCAGGCTACGTCTGATATAGTGACAGGTACTCTTCGAATTCACACCTTATTTGCTAGAGCCTTAATTGATCCTGGATCAACACACTCTTTTGTTTCCGTATCTTTTGCTGGTTTGTTGGGTATGCCTATTGATAATATGGACTTTGAATTATTTGTTGCTACTCCTTTAGGAGATTTTGTTGTGCTTAATAAAATAATTAGAGATTGTTGTGTGATGATTGGGTATAGAGAGATGACAGTTGACTTAGTAATTTTGGACCTTCAAGATTTTGATGTGATTTTGGGGATGGATTGGTGAGCTTCTTATCATGCTTCTGTTGATTGTTTTGGGAAAAGAGTGACTTTTAGCATTCCTGGTCAGCCTGATTTTAGTTTTGAGGGGAAACATGTGGACAAACCACTGCGTGTGATCTCAGCCTTACGAGCTAGTTCTTTGCTCAAGAAAGGCTGTCAAGGCTTTTTAGCTTATGTTGTGAATGGGGAAAATGGTTTAAAGTTGGAAGACATACCCATTGTAAGGGACTATCCTGATGTCTTTCCAGAGGATCTACCTGGCTTGCCACCAGAGAGGGAGGTGGAGAGCACCATTGATTTGGCACTAGAGACAACTCCTATCTCTAAGGCCCCTTATAGGATGGCACCTATGGAGCTTAAGGAGTTGAAGATTCAACTCCAGGAGTTGTTAGATAAGGGCTTCATTAGGCCTAGTGTTTCACCTTGGGGAGTTCCTGTTTTATTTGTAAAGAAAAAGGATGGATCTATGAGACTCTGCATTGATTATAGAGAGTTGAATAAGGTGACGGTGAGGAACAGGTATCCCCTTCCTCGGATTGATGATTTGTTTGATCAGCTTCAGGGTGCTTGTGTGTTCTCTAAGATTGATCTTCGGCCTGGTTATCATCAGTTAAGGGTTAGAGGTGAAGATGTACCTAAGACTGCTTTTCGAACTAGATATGGGCATTATGAGTTTTTGGTTATGCTTTTTGGTTTGACTAATGCACCTGCTGCTTTTATGGACTTAATGAATAGGGTATTCAAGCCCTATCTAGATCAGTTTGTGGTAGTTTTTATAGATGATATTTTGGTGTACTCAAAGAGTAGGGAGGAACATGAGAGTCATTTGAGTATTGTATTACAGACTCTCAGAGATAAGCGATTGTATGCTAAACTCAAGAAGTGTGAGTTCTGGTTAGACAAAGTTTCTTTCCTTGGGCATGTGGTGACCAAGGATGGCATCTCAGTTGATCCTGGAAAGGTAGATGCTGTGTCAAATTGGAGGAGACCTACTACTGTGATCGAGATTCGAAGTTTCTTGGGACTGGCTGGTTATTATAGGCGGTTTATTGAGGGGTTCTCTAAGATTGCCCTACCTTTAACCAGTTTGACTCAAAAAGGGCTTAAGTTTGAGTGGTCTGATGAATGTGAACGTAGTTTCCAAGAGTTAAAGAACAGATTGGTGACAGCTCCTATTTTGACTATCCCTTCAAGTTCAGGAGGGTTTGTGGTGTATAGTGATGCCTCTCATCAGGGTTTGGGTTGTGTTCTTATGCAACATGGGAAAGTTGTAGCTTATGCTTCTAGGCAATTGAAGCCTTATGAACGAAATTATCCTACTCATGATTTGGAGTTAGCTGCAGTGGTTTTTGCACTTACGATCTGGAGACATTTTCTTTTTGGTGAAACTTGTGAGATATTCACAGATCATAAGAGCTTGAAGTATTTATTTTCCTTAAAGGAGTTGAACATGAGACAGAGGAGGTGGATTGAACTACTTAAAGACTATGACTGCATTATTCAATATCACATAGGGAAAGCGAATGTTGTGGCTGACACCTTAAGCAGGAAATCCGTTGGTTCCTTAGCAGCTATTAGAGGTTGTCAGAGGCAATTATTGGGAGATTTGAGGAGTTTGCAAGTCCATATGAGAGTTTTGGACTCGAGAGCTCTTGTGGCGAACTTTAGAGTGCAACCAGACTTAGTTGGGAGAATTTAGGCCCTACAAAAGAATGATTTGAATTTAGTGCAACTTATGGAAGAGGTTAAAAAGGGTAGTAAGCCTGACTTTGTTTTATCAGATAATGGGATTTTGAAGTTTAGGACTAGACTTTGTGTCCCAAATGATAGAGACTTAAGGAGAGGGCTTTTGGAGGAAGCTCATTGTTCTAGGCTTGCAATCCACCCAAGAGGGACAAAGATGTACAAAGATTTGAGACAGAATTATTGGTGGTTAGGTATGAAGCGAGATATTGTGCAATTTGTGGCTCGGTGTTTGGTGTGTCAACAAGTGAAAGCTGAGCATCAACGACCAGCAGGGTTTTTGCAACCACTTTCTATTCCCGAGTGGAAATGGGAACATATTACTATGGATTTTGTGACTGGGTTACCAAGGATCTTAGGGGGCAATAATGCAATTTGGGTGATTGTTGATCGATTGATAAAGTCTGCTCTCTTTTTTGCCTATGAAAGTTAATTTTTTTATGGATCATTTGACTTCTCTTTATATTAAGGAGATTGTGAGAATGCATGGTGTACCTGTTTCTATAGTATCTGACAGAGATTCTCGTTTCACTTCCAGATTTTGGCATAGTTTACAGAAAGCATTAGGTACTAAGTTGAGTTTTAGTACTGCTTTTCATCCGCAGACTGATGGTCAATCAGAGAGGGTAATTCAGGTCTTGGAAGATTTGTTGAGAGCTTGTGCTTTGGACCTAAAAGGTAATTGGGATGATTATTTGCCCCTAGTGGAGTTTGCCTATAATAATAGCTTTCAAGCTAGCATCGGGATGACACCTTTTGAGGTGTTGTATGGTAGGAGATGTCGATCTCCTGTTTGTTGGGATGATGTTGGAGAGAAGAAACTTTTGGGGCCTGAACTTGTGCAGTTGACTGTTGAAAAGGTCTCTTTAATTAAGGAAAGATTGAAAGCAGCACAAAGTAGACAGAAGAGTTATGCTGATAATCGCAGACGAGATTTGGAGTTTGAGGTGGGTGATCATGTTTTCTTGAAAGTTTCACCTATGAAGTCTATAATGAGATTTGGAAGAAAAGGGAAACTTAGTCCTCGTTTTGTGGGACCATTTGAGGTATTAGAAAGAGTAGCCACTTTGGCTTATAAAGTGGCCTTGCCCCTAAGTCTATCTAAGATTCATAATGTATTCCATGTTTCGACCTTGAGGAAATATATTTATGATCCCTCTCATGTTGTGGAGTTGGAGCCTATTCAAATTTATGAGGACTTGACCTATGAAGAGGTACCCGTTCAAATTGTGGATGTGATGGATAAGGTACTACGACATGCTGTTGTCAAGTTGGTAAAGATCCAGTGTAGCAATCATAGTATTCAAGAGGCCACTTGGGAGTTAGAAGAAGAGATGAGAAAAAAGCATCCTCAATTATTTCAAGACTCAGGTATGTCAAGTTTATAGGACTAAACTTTTGTTAAGGAGGGGAGGATGTAACACACAAGTTTTTTTTTTTTAAAGGGTAATTTAGGAAATTCATAATAATGATATTAAATTAATTAATTAATTTAATAAAATGGAAGAGGGGTGAAAAGGTAATTTTATGAATAATACTCTAGGTATAAATAGAAAATTCTCTTCTTCCTATTCTTTTCTGAATCGCGTTCCTGTTCGCAGAGAGTTTCCAGAGAACGTGAAGTTGAGATCAGATTTCAAGGTTTGAAGAACAAACCTCGATAGGTAAGATTCTTAACCCTAGATTATTATTTTAGATTCATTAGTTAATTTCAAGCACATTAGATATATTTTTTTTGGAAAACCCCAAATCTAGATTAGGGTTAATTTATTTTTTTAATTCATTTTAATATCAAAATAGTGAAAATTTAAGATTTTGATTTATTGTTGGAAATTGGAAATTTTTAAGTTTTTAGAAAAAAAAAAATGACTCTTTGGAATATTTTGCTTTAGACTAGGGTTATTCAAAAAAAAAAAAAAAAACATGGAGGACGCGTGTGCACACTGGTGGAATTGGAGAATGAAATATATATATATATATGTGGGTGTGTGTACGGATGGAGGGTGTTTCTTAGTTAATATATATATATATATATATATATGTCTATTATTTTGTTGGCAATAATGGAGTATTGTTGGGAATAAAGTTATGTTTAAAAAAAAATATATGAGAGAATAGAAGTTTTAAATAAAAAGGAAGTAAAGTTTTTTTTGATATTATAATTATGAGCGTAAGTTAATAAATAACTTAGAAATTAATTATTGAAATAAATTATAGTTTAATTAAGTTGTGTCCCAAGAAATAAATTTTAAAATAAATAAATAAATAAATTCAGTTTTATATGAATTAGAAATTTATTAATTTTTAAAATATGAATAGATTAAATTACCTTTCATAAATAAAAAAAAAAAATTTGAATACCTAAAATTTTAGGATTGTCAAACCTATAATTTTAGATAAATAGTAATAATTATTCCTCTTATATTTTGTTAGGTGAAAAGTAGATTTTCAAGATTTTTCTCTCCAAAGTTTTTGAGGATTTATTTTGAGGTAAGGGAAATTAATGCAGTTGTTAAATTCTTTTTTGAAACAATTTTTTTTATATATATATATACATTATTTGAAAACGTTTGAGTTATATTATGTTTTATGCATGGATCAAACTTGTTTTGCATGAAAAGTATGTTAGAATTTTATATTATGTTTTTGAAAAATAAATGTGGAGATATTATATGTTGTAAATTTGAATAAATGAAATAAATATTTGACTCTGGTTTGTTTGGCCCTTGTCAACGGGATATAATAGTTGACTTTTGGCCATTGTCAATGGGATATAATAGTTGACCTCTACATTTCTTGGTGGGGAATGTAATTGATTTGAACCCCAGCCTCTAGGGGTTTCAGTTAGAGGTTACTAGTACTAGTAGTGTTTGGTTCCGTCCACCTTAAATAAACAATTCGAAGCTAGCCACCCATTTGAAAAGTCCCACCTAACAGGGCACCCTTTGATGTTTGATGATCAGAGTAAATAAATTATTGGAATGTTTTGACTGAATTTGATATGAAATTGTTTGAATCAGAAATAAATGCATACAGTTAGAAATTTTGAATGTATTGGAAAAAAAAAAATTTACTCATAGCTTTATGAAAATGATTGATTAGAATATTTCTTATTTTGCAAGTGAGTTTGAAATGTTTGATTCATGGACTGCATTAATGTTCCTTATTGGGCTGTGAGCTCATTCCCATTTGTTGACCACTTTTCATGTACCCTTAGTTCGGGTGAGGAGTGATGGCTAGGCTGAGGAATGGTCATCATTAGGATTTGACTTAGGATTTTATGTTGGATTTTGTTTAACTGTTAGTTGTGTTCATTTGGATCTTTTGGTATTTGGAAGTTATTTGGATATTGATCCTTCAAATTTTATGTTAGATCAAAGTTGAGTTTTGGAGATTTCGAAATTTGTTCTAGTACTTGAATTGTTTAAGTTTGCAAATATTTGGACAATGGATTTTGGATAGTGGGTGTTTTAGTTTTGAAATTGAAGTTTGAGGATTTTAGATTTTGTTCCGCTACTCTGAACAGGTATTTGGTAATTGGTAACTTTCGATTACAAGATAATTGTTTGGGTCAGGTTAAACTGTAAGCCTTCGGGTTTGAAGTGTGACATGACCGTCACGCCCTTGGAGTGGGTCTTGGGGCGTGACATCTTAATTCAAATGAGAACAGTTAAAATAGACTGGGAAACAAGATATAACTCTCTTAGAAGATTGATTGTAAAATTACAAAAAAAATATTAAAGCCAACAAAATAGGAGAGGTTATTGGATTGCAAACCTGAAACATATTGTAGATGGAATGCTTGGATTAAGGAGAGCAAGAGAAGTCCATAAACCACTCTTGGGTGCTAGTCGTCGCTTTTCCTTTTCAGCATTTCTCCAAGGGAGTGTTCATGAGTGCAACTATTCTAGCAGTGAATTCAATTTGGGGCAGTCAGCAATAAAATTGTAAAACCAGAACAGTTGATACTTCTTAGAATTTCCAAAATGGTAACATGTTCAGACCCCAACTATTTAGACCACTTCTGAAGCTTGAAGGGCAGTGAGGTGCTGAGCCACTGGAGACAAACATTTTGCTACTACAATTCTGAAGCGACGACTGAAGTCTGGCAGCCAATGAGAGACACCTTGGTCTATGACAATCCTTGCTTTCTTATTTCTTCAGATGAGAAGGGTATCGTAGCCACATCACTGTCCACGTTTGCTTTGACCCGGCAAGAATTACATTTGCTATAAAATAATAGTTGACTTCATAAATTTTCTAAACATATAAAATGAAATATGAAGCAATAAGATCATTTTGACAAACAATTATTTATAAGCAATCATAATCATCAAAGTTCGTACAAAACACTGGCAATTCATATATGCTAAAATACAAGATTCAAGCTTTACTAATCTAAGAATTTTGTAAAACTGGTGATGCAAACAAAAAATAATCTAACTAATTTATCCAAAAGCTGCTAGTTAAATGTTTGCACTCTTATAGATGTTCAATTGTACTACTTGGTGTGTTAACCCATATGATAATTAGAAAAAAATTTATAAAAAACAGCGTATAAGCTCTTAACACATCCGTAGTAAAATAAAAATGATGCAATGTTCAAAATTAACCATCAAAGTCTTTTTTGCTTTATATGCTAATGCAAACTAGAATTATAAAAACCGAATGTAAAACAAAGCATATTGATAAAATGAAACCATAACAAATGAGATGAAAGGCTGGGATTTCATACCTTAAATAGCTTTCTATATGTTGTGCCAATGGAAGCTTTAATGCAAACAATATTAGTTCAAAGTCCAATTCCCACCAAATATCAATATTTTGGAGATGGGCAATCTTGGCTGATTTTCACCCCCATTTCGCTTTGACATTCATCTTTCCAATAAACATGGACAACAAGAGACAATAAGAGATTACGAGTGTCTGTAGGGATCTAAAGGAACAAATTTCTTTTGGCAATGATATCAATTCAGGGCAGTCATGAATTGGAAGCTCTGTAAGTTATTTAAGGCTACCTGTCGAGTCTATAAATGTTGTCAACCTAGAACAATCCCCAACAATGAGTGTTCATATTGTGCTGAGGAGACACATGTCTTCCAACAGTGATGTTGGTTATTTGAAGGTGTTTGTAAGGGGAGGCTGTCTATTTAGTCTGATAATACTACCAAACCACGACAGTCCTGAATTGTGTGTCTATAAATTGCTGAGCGAACATGTCTTGTGGCAGTGATGTCAGTAGAGGGAAAGGATGAAATTTATGCTTTGTTAATGACGTGAGGCTGCCTATCAAGTGTGCTAATGTTGCAAAACGCGAACACGTCATAACTGAGAGAGTTTGAAGCCTGGTAACTTGTCAAAGCAGATCAATCAGAAAAGATATCATATTATTTAGACAGCTTCCAAGGCTTCAAGGTTAATAAGGCGTCACTTATGACAGAGACATTAGGCTACTGCCACACCTCTAAACTTTCGATAATTTGAGAGAAACTAGGTGTGACAGCCATCTAGAGAAATATGAACCAAAGACAATTCTCACTTTTTAAGTACTTTAGAGAAGAGAGATTTTGAAGCCAGATCACTATCCCATATTGCTTTGACTTGGCAACAATTATACCTGCAATAAAATAATTAACCTAATAAATTTTCCCTACATGTATAATGCAAGTATGAAGTAAGAAGATCTGAATATTATTAGTTGATCATAACCATCAAAGTAAAAGCACTGGCAATTGGTTTCTTTAAAGATACAACTTCAAATTATATTTTTATAAGGATTTTATAAAAATGATAAGTTTTCAAAAGCAAAAAGAATATTGGAATTGAAGACCTAAAATATATTGCAGACAACACATCTGAATTAAATAGGGACCAAAAGTTCTGAACACTATTAGGTGCCTTAGCCATCCAGCAGATATGAATAATCACAAGCTTCTTAAGCAAGGTATAATCTGCAAGAAAATATTAAAATCAACCTAAGCATTTTCCCAAACTCGAGATTGCATTAGTGAAAAAGGATTGCATTATATATAGACACATGTAAAAGGGAAGCAAAGTAATGTAAAACTTTTCTCATCATATGTGCTAATGCCTAATGCATGAGAATCAAGTAAACAGTATATGACATTCTTAGAATGCTGACTGCAAAGTAATATAAAAAAATGAATCCACTAACAGGAAGAGAGGTTGGATCATGAACCTCTACATTGTAGATGGCATGATCAAAGGGCCCATGTGTCCTTGAATTATCCATCCATTTCTGGTAAATACCAAAATCAGAAACATGAGTGTTGAGAAGCTTATGCTTCTGGCAGTGATCTCAATTCAGGGCAAACAACAATTTGTAACTCATTAATAGTGATTTCAATCTAGAGTTGTAACATGTTGAAGCCTCCAATGGTAGAGATAGCAAAACAAGCTTCTAAAGTCTTTGGGATTTACATGCCAACCTCATCCTCATTATCTAGAAAATGAAACTCTCTACGACATTTATTTTGAGGTCTCAAGAATGATAAAAAGCGGTATCTGTTATCTCTTTTGTATTGATTTGAGAACATTACATCTTCAATAAAATCATTAATCTAAGATACCTTCCAACATGAATAATGCAAACACAAAGGAAATTAAACAAGATAGATATTATGCTACCAACTGTTTAGCTAGTAACAAGCATGATTTCTAGGCAAAAACCCCAGCTAAATTATAGTACATAACAACAGAGAGAACCCACATAATAAGTTTTTTGTTAGAGTGATATTCTAAAAAATAATGACGAGCACAACAATGGACTTCTGTTTTGTTCATTCTCATGCACACACAACATATACAAGGAAACAGAGAGGAAAATTTCTACTTTACATATTGCTAACTTGCTCAATCTGGTTACCGTGTTATTGCATATGAAAATTAACATCTATAATTACAACTTGAATGACACTCTTGACAGACTGATAGCAAAATGAAAGATGATGTAGTTACCAATACTAGGTAAAGGGTTACATAAAATAGATGGCAAAGAGACTGAAAGAGTAGGTCTAAATTGAAAGAAGAGCAGAAGTCCTTTCAAACATTTGTCAATCATGAGAAATTGCAAAGAGTAGATCTAATGGGATGAATTTTGAGCCATGAGAAAATTTTAAGCCAATCAAACATTTGTCAAAAATTTTAGAATGAAAAACTTAACATAATAGTTTCAGCATTTCATCAAATGGATAAAGTGTGAACATAAATAAGAAAGTCACTTTTGCTTTATATGTTACTAATACAATCTAGGATTATAAAAACAGAATTCATGTCCTTATAGGATATTGAATAAAAATGAAGCTAGAAAAAGGGTGGATTTCATTCCTGAAATAGCTGTGTATGGATGAAATTTTCACCAGGTATAAATTTGTGGGATATGAGCAATTTTGGGATACGAATTTGTGCAGACAATGAAAGATTTTGAGGGTATTCGGGTACATCTCTTCTGGTGGTGATGTCAATCCAGTGCAATCGCGAATATGAAGGTGCACAAAATCCAAAACAGCATTCAATGTTGGGAGTTACGATCATGGAAACACGTCGTTGAAGTGGCTCCAATGGAAGAGATATAATATCATCTATACTTCCAGTAGACACAAGTTGCAATGAAGAAGGGGAGACATCAACAATTGGTTTGAAGAAGCAAAATTTTTAGAACTTACTGATCTAATATTTAATCAAACACATAGGGTGCAAATATAAAGAATTACCAAAACAAAATGAAAACAGAGCACTTTGATTATAAGATTATGAAAATGAGAAGAAATGTCTAGGATTTTGGACCTGGAACAATATTATGTATCTGTTGCATCTCCATCCCTATCTCACAACAATGTCTGGGATATGAGAAATCTTGGGCCAGTCTTTCCCTGTTTCCTTTCGGCATCTTTCCTCCAGGTGTGGGCAATGGGAGATATAAAGCATCTGCAGGTTTTTGAGGGAACGCATCTCTTCGGGTAGTGATGCCAATTGATGACAACAAGTTAAATCAAGCACTTCAAGTGAAGTGAGGCTGCCTATGGAGTGTGGTAATGTTGCCAAAGCAGTGCAGCAATAAATTTTGAGTATCTAGAGAGAATGTATTTCTTCTGGTAATGATGTCAATTCACGGCACTTATATATATGAAGCTCTGCAAGTGAGGTGAGGCTGCCTATCCAGTGTGGCAATGTTGCCAAACCAGAACAGTCTCAAATTTCGAGCATCTGGAGGGTTTTGAGAGAAGGCATTTCTTGTGGCAGTGATGTCATCAATTCAGGGCAGTCCCACATGTTGAGAGTTTGGAGAGTGGAAACATGTTGAAGCAGCTGCTCTGAGAGAGATATACAGGTTGTATCATCTATGTTGCTAAGAGACAAAGACTTCAATGAAGAAGAAAAAGCAGAGACAAACATTATCGGACTCTCGAGAGAGATAGGTGCTCAAGACAAGATAATGAAACCACTTTTAAGGATGTCAGGCAAGGGCAAGGGCAAGGGCAAGGGCAAGGACAACGACTAATCTCTAACTGAGAGAGACAAGGAGATGAAAGTAGTTCCACGGATGTCAAGTTAAGGCAATCTTGGATTACTAATTGAGAAAGACAAGGAGATGAAGGCAATTCCAAAGATGTTAGGTCATGGCAATGCCTTATTTTTAATGTAGAAAGAGAAAGAGAAGAAGATGAATGCAATTGCTTGGATATGAGCTTATGACAATAAAATATGGTTAACGTAGAAAGAGAAGGAGATGAGTGCAATTCAAAGGATGTCAAGTTAGAGCATTCATTGACTTCTAGTTCAAAAAGAGAAGGAGATGACGACAATTGTATTGATGTCAAATTAGAGCACCGACTTACATATAATTCAGAAAGATGACGAAATGAGGGACATTGCTTTGCTTTTGACTCCATCCTCCACAATCCCTTCAACTTTGGCATCCAGTTGATTTTGAGGGATTGAAGAGATGGGAAAAACAGCGCTGCTGATGGACCCTCCTCCATCTCCTCCACCTCTTCCATATTATAAAGATCTAGAGACCGGAGAGAAGGGAGTTGAGAAAAGGGTGGTAGAATTTGGCATCTTGAACATCCCCAACTTTGAATTTTAATTAGGTTAGGAAGCAGGGAACCCAACCTATCATTCAACATCCAACTTGGAAACCTTCTATCCCCATAACCTTGTATAAATAGATCACTAACTCACCATTCTCATCCCACTGTTCCCATTCTAATCTCAAAGATCGAAGGTATTGTTTTCCTTTCAAAATTTCTCCTCTGGATACTGGTACAACATCCCTTACGTTTTCAAGATTTCTAATCCGTAACTCTCCTCTCAATTGGTTAACTCTTTTCAATTTACTTAAGCCACCAATTTTATGATCCCCCGCTTGCCCAGTCCCAACAATAAATAATGGTAGGCTTTGAATTAAAGTTAGCTCTCCTATTCCATGTGGCATATGAGTTGATTTTACACGCCAGTCATTATCTAAGTGCCTAAGATTCATTGATTCCCTTGTAAATTCTGGAAATCGTATCAAATTCAGACAACCCTTCACTTTTAGTGTCTGCAAATTCTTCAACTTTATAATAGAATTAGGAAGTACCTTAAAATTGTTGAAGGAAAGATTAAGATACCTTAAATGACTCAATTTTCCTAAACACTTTGGCACCTCCTTTAAACCGAAAGAAACTAAGCTCAATACACGTAAACACTTAAAACTTGGAATAAATGGATTTACAATTGAATCATCTTTAGAAAAATCTTCATAGAGCTTCAAAGAGGTCCTTATGGGTTTTGTTTTTAAAGTCTTTATCATAGGATTCAACGGTTCATACAGTGACACATGATGAACTTTTTCTGTAATGCTCATGTTACCCTCTCTCAAAATGAGCATCTCAAATCCTACTAGATGTGATTAATGATTGGTTGAACTTAAACATACTTTCTATAATTTCATGTATGCGAAACTTTAGTCTATTTATAGAAAACTTCAGTACATATAAATCTTTGCATTTTCTTTAAAGTATGTATTTCATCAAACATGAAATTGTACTTTTACTAATTAAAGCCTGTGGATTTGTGTATTTTAAGAAAGAATTTTGCAAAAAAAATAAATAAAAGGATAGGAAGTTAATGAATTGTAATAGAGAAGCAACCCAGTACTTGAAAAAGACAAAAAAAAAAAGAGAGGAAATAAGAAGTGTAAGGTAGACTTAAGAGAAAATATTGAAAAAAAAACTAAAGAACAAGAAGTTACATGAATTCTAATGTAGAAGTAAAAAAGAATATTAAAAAAAAAAAGAACAAAGAAAAAAACTAAAAGTGTGGTAAAAGGCAATGATATTCCTAGGGGGCTAATATAAAAAAAGAGTATTAACATTGCAACTTAACTTTCTAAACAAAAAGGTTTGAACTCACAATGATTTTTGATTAGGAAAATGAGAAACATGTCTTCGTAGCTATTTATATTGAGTTAATAATACATATGTTTCAAAGAACATAAAATGTTAATTTATAGCTTAAACAATGGGTATGACAATAGTATTATAGAGAACTAAGAAAGAAGAGACAATTTAGAAATTTATGTTGCATTTGGTTTGGGATATGTTATTATCATGTTATTATTATATATATTAAATTTGTTTTTTTTTTTTGTTTTTTATTATATTTTTATTTTAAAATAGTTTAGTAAAATATTTAAATATACTTATAATTAAGAAAATGGTTTATTTTAATATAAAAATATATTCACTTATGATAATTCATAGTATAATAAATTGTTGAGTCAATGGATGCTCTAATATTGAAATATATTAATGGAAGAACACAAAATAAAACAAATGCTTAGATTTTAATGTGGTACACCTAACCATGCTTACTTCCATATTTGAAAGATAATATTTCACTATACAATAAAAAATATTGTAAATACAAAAATAGATACAACCATTTCCCTACACTTTGTATGACTACCTTGAATTATTAGTCCTCTTACTCCATTGAGTGTCTCTCACTCTTTTTCACATTTCTATCCACAAAATATAGTTCTCACAAACCCATGTTCCTCTCATAATAGACCAAAATTATTACGTGATATGTTATAGAACTTTTTTTTTTTTTACCTTGGACCGACCATCCTAACATTTGCATACCGTGCCTATTTATTAGATCTTATGTTCACCCTATAGATTTTAATGTTTTTTAGGTAAGGACTCCTATGTACCTGTTAAGGAGGTAGGTCAACTTCAAAGAGCCAATCATTGGGCACCTAGCTCCAATGTTTTTCAGAGAGGGCATCAGAACTCAATGGAAATGATGCCAATTTTCTTCATGCTGATGATATTAGGAGGAATTAGATATCCTGTTGCATGTGCTGCTCTTGGGTCCCTATACATTATCAGTTTATATTTCTATTTCACTGGCTATTCCACAGGCGATCCCCAAAACTGCTTGAAGATCGGGTTTGTTTTCCTTATAATTTAATACTGTGTTTTCAATGGAAATCGTTTGTTTAGAATACTCCAGAGTTATGTTGTTTGGAACAAACTGAATTCATGCTGAAACAAAGATGGTAGACAGCTTGAGAGGCCTTGCTTTAGTTTGAGTCCCACCATTTGTTATGTCACACATTTATTAGGGGAAGATCTTCCTAACATTGTATACATAGTAGACTTCTCTTAATAGTATAGATGAGTTTTAAAACCGTTAGAGCCCATTGGATTTAGACCAAATAATATCTATACAATTAGAGGTTGGTCATTATAAATGGTACCAAAGGGTCTCACAATCCCATGTGATGTAATAAAAATTGCATCTGTATGAATGTGAATGTGATATCCCACACTAGTTAGAAGAAGTTTTTGGTACTAGCTATATGACCATGTTTGGTACATGAGACTAGAGGATGGAAATGAATATTTTATTTTCATTTATATTTTTATTTCTTGAATTTGAATGAATTTAGTGATATCAATTATTGTCATTGGATTAGGAATATTGTAAGGTTTGATTGATTATTTGTTTTCATTTCAATGTTAGGTAAGAATGGAAATGATAATGGAAAAAGAAATAAATTTAGAATAATATATGTACACATAATTTAAAATAATTTTTATTTTTATTTTTTAAAAAAACTCTCAAATCAAACATGGTTTAAAATATTATTTTTATTTTTATTTAGAAAAAAAAACATCCTTTGAGAGGTCTTTTATAAATAATAAAAGTTTCTTTGATAGTATGATAAGTAAATTAAACAAAAAAAATAATATATTTGATTCATTAATAAGTCTAATAGTTTTAAAAATTAATTTAAAAATCAAATAATAAACTAATAAATACAAAAAAATCTATGGATAAACATTAGTTTAAAATGATTCTATTGTTTTTTGTTTCCACAAAATAATATTTTTTTCAAATTTTTCACTAAAGAGATGAATTTCAAATTAAGTTAAACTTTGTATTGAATTTATTAATGAGTTTAATAAAATTTAAATATATATATATAATCACAACAAAATAATAGACTATTAAATGAATCAATATAAAATAAAAGATTCATTAAATGTAAAGTCATGACCTTACTATTTCCTCTATACATAAAACTATATTTTATGAATTTTCTCACTAGATAAATAAATTTTAAATTAAGTTAAACATAATAAACACTTTCAATTCTTTTATGAATATTTTAATTTTTAAGACAATTTAGAATTCCAAAAAATTTATTAATTAGTTATAGACTAGATAAAAAACTTTAGAATACACTATTACCGATTAAGTATTAAATGTGTATATATAATGAAAAACTTATGTATACCTTAAAAAATTAAAATTTATTTATTTTTAAATCCATTTAAAATAAAATCGTAGTAGTAATTATTATCTTATTATTATTATTGTTATTATTATTATTAATTTTTTTATAAAATAAATTAATTATGCTTTTATAAGGATAAGGATATTAATATCCATATTTTTAAAATATTTATAAAAAGTGAACTAGGCCTAGTGCCCAAATCTTTCTCTTCCTAAAAACGTGCTAAGGAATATAAATATATGATTTTATTAGAACATTAATATTAATATTTTATTAAAAATTATTCCCTGGTCTGGATGTTGGCCACTCATAGTGACAATACAAGAGGATCAGAATTGAAAATCAAGGCTAAGAAATGAGAACTAACAATTGAATAAATGAAATACAAGTTTACGAATAAACTACCTTACTTAAAACCAACCTTCATCTCCTTTGTATAAAGTCATTTCCACACTAACTCCACAAGCGGGTAGGAAGCAAAATTAGAAATTGAAGTAAGGAGCACAACTTAATGGTGGGGTTGGTGGAAGCTTTTCTCAACTTTACCAAGCAATTGCAATAGCTGTCAATCTCTCTTTGGCATGGAAAATACTTGGCAAGGAGGCTAAGGTAGCTGGAGCATGTGGCAACCCATAGTTGTATAAGGTAACAACTATTAGTTGGATGATGTAACAACTATGGAGTGGAAAATTAGCAACTAATACATGAAAGTATACTAGCTAGCAAAAATGTGATATAAACATACCAAAAACAAAGGAAAATATTAAAAAAAAAAATACATTAAACCCAAAATTAAGGACTTAGGAAGAAGGACTTAGGAATAAAATTGAGTAAAGGGATGAAACTAGAATTGGATATTAAATATGAATGCCTAATTTTAGGCACACAAAATGTAATTATTTGGTTCCAATCATTGATTGTTGTTATCATGGTAGCCAAGTGTCATACTTTTGACTAAAAATCATATGTTACATGAGAGAACCAAACATTTTGATGTTAGAATGCATTTTATTAGAGATGTGATTGAACAAGGTACTAATGTAATGAAAAAGATCCTTATAGTTGATAATTTAAATATATGATGACTAAACTTATTTCTATGATTAAGTTCATGCATTGCTCAAACTTAATTGGTATTGACATTACTTGAAGTCCCCTTAAGGGTGTATAAGAGCAAAGTAACATGGAAGACTTTTGAATTTATTTGAATATTGGGAATTTAAGCCAATGTGGAGATTGTTGAAAAATATTTCAAATTGTTTTGAGTCAATTTATAAGTCTTTAATATTTTCCTATTATGATATATTTATATAAGAGAATTTTCTTTTATTTTAAAGGAAATATCATATTATAAGATTTTTCTTTCAGGAATAGTTATCTTTGATAATTACATAATTAATTCTCTATGGAATATTCTTATATAATCAAGAAAATAAAGGAAGAGATTTTGATTTAAAAAAAGTCCTTTTTTAGCATAATTATGGGATTTGAGAGCTTTAGGATTGTAATCTCCTGTAATAATAGTGGAAGTTCTTCTTCATTTTCACAGATAAATGTAAGTTTTAGGCCGACCCACATAAATCATCCTACTTTATAAGTTTTCTATTTTTGTTCTTTTATTTCTTCTCCTTATTATTGTTATTTGTAGTGGTTTTTCCATAACATATTAAGATAGCAATTAAAATAGTAGTGAAAGTATGTGCAAAGAGAAACATTTTTTAACTTTTAGCTAGGATGTACTTGTTAAGAGTGATCCACCAGTAAAGTTGTAATGCAATATGATAATAAATACACTTCTCATCAATATCATCATTTTAGGTTAATAAAAGCATAAGAAATTTTCATAATATGTTTCTATAGAAACATGCTTTCATCATCATCATCATGTTTTCTTAGAAGTATGCATCTAGTAAGTGATTACAAAGGAAACACCATAAAAAAAGGAAAAATAATATAAAAAATTATAAAATTAAAATACAAACGCCTTACATTGGATTCAAGTATTGAAAATAGAAACAAAGCCATTGGAAGACCAAAAAACAATAGAAAGGATTAAAAAATATAATTGACAAAAAGCTTGGAAACAAAAATTGATGAGCTGATATTAAAGGGAAAATATGTTGTGTATGACTTATAGAGACTGAAACCAAGTCGCATTGGTTCATAAAACAAATACATTTCAAGGACATGCTAAACTCACTTGTTCAGCCTTTTAAGAGAAAATTAAAGAGCACCAACAATGGAAATTATGGAGAATTTTGAATTCACCATTCCTCTCTCAATCAACAATCTTAATTTTTATTGAAATAATACAATGCGGGGTTTTGATATATGAGGTTGTCTTCTAGTTTGCAAGTGTAACAAGTTAAATACACTTGTTCTTCTTACCCTTCATTTAGAGAAATTTCTCCTACATGGGCTACACCTATTGAAATAAGAGAAAAAAATAAACTTAAGATGATTTGAGCCTTCAAAAATAAAAAGAATAAAACAGTCCCTAGAGAATATAAAATGATTAAATAAAACATGGGGAACTTACTTTTCAACGTAATAATCATCTCTGAGATTCGCATTGCACTTGTTGCATTCTAATCTATCAATAGTACATATGATGAGATTATCATATCAGAATTTAAATTTGGACATAATATAATAGTACTAAAAGAACTAGAAAATCATTATCCATCATAAAGGCAATTGTAACCATCTTTAAAAGTATAGGAGCAGCATCCCTATATTGTGAAAGTGATCTACTCTATATTCTTTCACATCAAACATAGAAGTTGTTTATTTTTCTAACAAATAATCAAATGAGAATTTATTATTTGAAATCCACTATAGAAAATGATTAACATTGGGCTTAAATAATAATTTTCAATAGTTGAAACCTTCAAACAAATAATTTATATCAATGTTAGAAATATCATTACAATATGCTAGAAAGAGGATAAATATGCCCATAAATGTTTAAATAAATCTATAGAACTCTTATATAGATACTTGCAATATAAGTGCTAAATTAATCAAGGTAAACGTCCTTATTAGTGTCATAAAAAAATTTCAGGTATAAGTATAAAAACTACTAAAATACCAGACCCATGAACTCCAATCGCAAAACTTGTGATGCTTTTGTAGCTTGATGATGCTTTGGTACAAATAAAAGCAATATATACATTAAAAACAAATTGTAGAAGTCATTAAAAAATTGGTTGTAAAGAATAGATGATAACAAATATATATGATGGACAATGCATATAAAATTAAGATATCAAAGATAGAAAGAATGATAAACTCAAGTTAACTCCTATACTATACATCCACAATCTATAACATTCAATATGAATCTCCAAAACATAACTGGTGCTTTGCAATCCTCATTGTTATAGCTTTTCACACTGGCTTGGTAGTGATAGCATCTAGAAAATATACTTCTTAATCTTCTTTTGTTTTTGTTTTCAAAACATGCTGAATCAATTGTAGAATAACTTTATCAATTTAGCATATAAGTACTTGTTAAGATTGCAAACATGATTCGACACACAATTGTCAACTCAATTTTTTAAAAAATAAAGATAAAAATGTGAATAGTGGTAACACAATTACTTTATGAAAGAGTTGTAAAATGATACATAGCGTCAAGTTGTTAGATTATTAAGTTTAGTAACCACTAACATATTGAAGCTCCTTTTAAAGAGACTTCACCCACCATTTACAACTTGTCAATATGAGTCTCCAAGACATAATTTAATCTTTGAAATCCTCATTGTTATAGCTTTTCACATTGGCTTGGTAGTGATTACATCTAGAAAGATATACTTATTAATCTTTTCTTTTGTTTTTGTTTTCTAACTATGTTGAAATAATTGTAAAATAACTTTATCAATTTAGCATATAAGTACCTATTAATGATTGTAAGCATGATTTGACACACAATTACCAATTCAATTTTTTTTTAAATAAAGATAGAAAATGTGGATAGAGGTAACACAATTACTTTATGAAAGAGTTGCAAAATAATATATAGTGACAAATTGTTAGGTTAAGTTAGGTAACTGCTAACATGTTGAAGCTCCTTGTAAAGAGACTTCACCTTTGAGATAAGGTTCATATACTTCATTTGATATTGTAAAAATTATAAATATATAGAACCTACACATATGTGAATACTCTAAGACTTTATGCTAAAAAATTCAATTGATTATGACATGCATATATATGCTAGCAAAAATATTGGGCTTTGAATGTTTTCAATGTGCATAAATTTATGGTCAAAAGAAGGGAGGAAAATGGAAATGAAGAAGATTTTTTTTTTCATTATAAATCCTTTAGATGCAATTGCAATGACATAGATGTCAATCGAGGATATGATATCAGTAACCCAATTGATGTTACTTATTTTGTGAATGGTCCTCCACTTTAACATGTCTTAAAGTTTTTCAAATTGGGTTCAAGTACCTTTAGAAATAGAAAGAATGATACTTTGATTACCTTGAACAAAAATGGAGAAAAAAAAAAGGATTTGAGAAGAGAATTGACTGAACGGTTATGCCAATTAAGTAGTATATGCTTCTTATTCAACTTATTATTCTATTGCACATGAGAATAAAAAAAATCATTATTGCAAATAAAGTTGAAATTCTTTTTAATAACTCAATTCAAAAAATATAAACAATAAAGGGATGAAAAAAAAAGATAGGAATTATAAACTTGGTTAATGAAGGTTGTATATAAGCTTGAGCTTGTAAGTTGGTGATGCAGTTGAGCCAACTTTAATTTTCCCATAAAAACTCGTGAGCATTTGTCTCTAGAATAGTGAATAATGGTTAATTAACCAAGACTAAATATTATTCTCTTGGTATTAGCCATAGTACTAAATTGAATTCAATATGATAATTGTTTAAGCCAAGTATCTTTATAATCAATAATTTATTATTGCAAGCATGATACTAAATAGCATTACTAATATTTGATTTCTTTTAATAAAAAAACCCAATTAGCTATTCACTTCTAAGTATATCCATCAATATAATAAAGAAAGAGTAAAAATGAAAGAGTAGAGAGAATACTATTCATGCAAGCATGTTCACCATTGTGGCATGACAAGTAAGAAATTCTTCCTAGTTGGTTACAAAAAAATAAACATGAAGCAACAAATGGAAAGAGAGCAAACTCGAAATATTTTGCAAAAGACTCACCTCAATTAAAGAAGACTTGATTCCTCTACACAATACCTAGTACAAAGACAAATTTTTCTTAATTAATCAATTTCTTTATGTGCATTTTCTAATATCTTCCATACTTTCTTGGTAGTGCATGGTTGCATTTGGAAAATTTCCAAATATGCCTTAATCTATTGCTTGATAGGTAAGGGTAAGAGCTTTCTTCCTTCTTTTTTTTTCCTTATACCTTTCAAAAAATTACTTTGATTTTAGAATAGTGTTTTTATGTCACGACTCCTTGTTTATGGCCTTCCTCTACAACCTTTTCATACATCTTGTGAATCAAGTAAAGTCTTCCTCTTCATAATCCAATTATTGTAAGTTTTCTTATTGAGCTAAAGAACTTATAAAAAATATATCATACTTGTAATCTTTTTCTTACAACCCAATTTATTCAAGTGATAGAGTTGATAACATATAAACAAATCCATAGAGAGAAATAAGTAATGGAGAAAAATCAAGAAACTGACATTATTTTCCACCACTCTTGTTCAACTATCACACTAACTCCTTTTTTTTTTTTTATGGACACCTTTACCTAACAAATAGAGATTCCTAATAACAAAAAGTAAAAAAAAAATAACTTGTAGGACTTATGTATAAACATATAATTAAATCAACCACTCAAATTTGTAAATATTCTAGTTGACTTTTAGAAAACTAACTCAAATCCTAATAATTGGGAACTTCCTAAACTCAAGGTTCCTTTCTAACCGGTTTTGAATGTGAATAAAGATAATAAAAAATATGCCATGGAGCCAAGTAATTGTATTTATTGGGTTGGATGGTGGGAAATATGGAAAGGGAATGTTGAAGTGTTCCAAAAATCAATTTCAATTGATGATGAAACCAATTCCTATTTCAATTTTAGATAAGAAATTGACTTGAAAAATGTTAGGAAATAAACCTCCCAATAGACCAAATTAATGAAGCGAACAAAAAAAAACATGGAAATAATAATAAAATGGAGCAAACAAAACAACACACAAAATTTATTGGTTCACCTAAAACAAGCTACGTCCACAAAATTGTTGTAGATCTTCACTATAAGGAAAAAAATAACTACAAGTGTATACAAGCATTGAATCCTCAGATCCCAAATCCCGATTACACTCGAGAGAATAATAATTCTCTAATTCTCAAGAGAAGCTCAGTTTTCACTCAAAGAATTAGACCACTCTTTTTCTTTCAATTATGGGATAAATAGAATGAGGAGATGAGACCTCTATTTATAAGCTCCTAGTAGATCTTCACGTTTCGTTCTTTGCCATGGCTTTCCATTTCCTGAAAACATCACAAACTTCTAATTTCATTTTTAGAAAATAAACCCATACTTTCCTAGTAGAGTCGTTAATGAAGCTGATGTAGTACAATGAGCCTCCAATAGATGAAACTGATGATGACCCCCACATGTCTATGTGAACCAGCTCTAACTTCTCTACTTTGGATGGCTTGCCAATCTTTGAGAAATTAAACAATTTCTATTTGCTGAATTTACAATCCTCGCATAGACCGACATATACTAATTTTAGATTTGATAGCTTCGTCTTTGAAACAAAAACCTTCATTCCTTTCTTGCTTATATGATTGAGTCTCTAGTGCCAGATTTTTTACTTCTCATCTGATTCTACAACAGTAACAATATTCTCCATGCTAGAAGTAACATAGAGAGTATCGTTCTTCTTTCCATGAGCTATGACCATAGCTCCCTTGGTGATATTTCATTCGCTCCTTATCAAGTTAATCCACAAAGATTATTTATTTTTTTAAAACTAGGAATAAATATCACGTTTTTCAACTTCCACATAGTCCCATTTGGTAGCTTCACTTGAACATCGTTTTTTCTCGTAATCTTCAAGGTCTCAACATCAGCTAGGTCAACCTTCCCAAAATCACCACTAATGTAGTTCTCCATGATTTCGTAATAAGAGGTGCAGTGATACAACGCCCCAGAATCCAAAATCTAGGATTCAACTAAACTATTGACACTTAGGATTAGAGCATCGCCAATATCTTCAGCCATGTTCACGGATTCTTTTCATCACCATTGTTCTTTTTCGGTGCTCTATAATCTCTCTTCCAGTGATCATTCTTACCGCAGTTCCAACAACTATTTTCTTTCTTCCTAGATCTAGACTTGCTCCGTCTTGATTTTAATCTGCTTTGATTTGAGTTCCTGTCTACCTCTAGATTCAATGTTTAAGGTAGAACTTGATGTTTCTCCTAGCTAGTTCTCTTTGGTGTATTTCTTTACTTAGAATTGGATCTCAAACATCCTTAAATACCATCTTCTTCCTCATAGAAGAATTGCTCACTGTTGTCACCATCGCGTTCCAACTTTTCAGTAGAGAAGATACAAAGATTAAAGCTCGAACTTCATCGTCAAACTCGATTTCCACCAAACTTAGTTGTGTTGTGATTGTACTAAATTCATAGATGTGAGTTGCTACAGACGCGCCTTCCATCATTCACAAATTGAATAACAACCTCATCAAGTGCACTTTATTTTAAGCGAATGGCTTCTCATACATGTCAAAGAGAGTCGCCATAGGACCCATCGTGGTCTTTTTCTTTGCTATGTTGAAAGCGACATTATGAGATAACGTTAATCGGATAACTCCAAGTGCCTGCCTATAGAGTAGAGCCCACTCTTCATTCTTCATATTGGTTGGCTTTTCTCCTAAAAAAATGCAAACGCACATCTTTCTGATACATATATTCTTCAATTTGCATTTTCTAGAAGCTAAAATATTCACCATTGAACTTCTCAATTATGATGCTCTTTCCTTCGTTTGCTACCATCAATCCCACTCAAATCTGGTTCTTTAGGACTTCTCTGCAAAAATTATACCTTTTACAGTACCTATGTACTTGCAAAAAATTATAGAGAAACTTCCACCCAAAGCTTTAAACTAGTAAAAAAGTTCTCAGGAAAGACCGGAAGGATCACAACAATCCCACTTAAAACCTAGTCTCCTTAGACATAAATAAAAGTTCCTAAGAAAGACTAGAGGGGTCACAATTGTCCTCTTAAATTCCAACCTCCTTAGACTACCACTAAGCTCCTAAAACACCGTAGGATGTGCCGCTTTGATACCAGTTGTTAGGAAATAAACTTCCCAAAAGACTAGAGTAATGAAGGGAATAAAAAAAAGAAGTAGAAATAATAAAAAAAAATAGAGCAGACAAAACAAAACACAAAATTTATGTGGTTCACCCAAAACAGGCTACATCCATAAAGTTGTTATAGATCTTCATTATAAGGAAAAAAAAATAACCACAAGTGTTTATAAGTACTCATTCATCACAATCCATATCCTGATTACACCGAAGAGAATAATAATCCTCTAATTCTCAAGAGAACCTCACTTTTTCACTTAAAAGGTTAGACCACTCTTTTTCTTTCAATTCTGGGATAAATAGAATGAGGATTGCAAAGCACCAGTTATGTTTTGGAGATTCATATTGAATGTTGTAGATTGTGGATGTATAGTATAGGAGTTAACTTGAGTTTATCATTCTTTCTATCTTTGATATCTTAATTTTATATGCATTGTCCATCATATATATTTGTTATTATCTATTCTTTACAACCAATTTTTTAATGACTTCTACAATTTGTTTTTAATGTATATATTGCTTTTATTTGTACCAAAGCATCATCAAGATACAAAAGCATCACGAGTTTTGCTATTGGAGTTCATGGGTCGGGTATTTTAGTAGTTTTTGTACTTATACCTGAAATTTTTTTATGACACTAATAGGACGTTTACCTTGATTAATTTAGCACTTATATTGCAAATATCTATATAAGAGTTCTATAGATTTATTTAAACATTTATGGGCATATTTATCCTCTTTCTAGCATATTGTAATGATATTTTTAACATTGATATAAATTATTTGTTTGAAGGTTTCAACTATTGAAAATTATTATTCAAGCCCAATGTTAATCATTTTCTATAGTGGATTCTAATAATAAATTCTCATTTGATTATTTGTTGGAAAAATAAACAACTTCTATGTTTGATGTGAAAGAATATAGAGTAGATCACTTTCACAATATAGGGATGCTACTCCTATACTTTTAAAGATGGTTACAATTGCCTTTATGATGGATAATGATTTTCTAGTTCTTTTAATACTATTATATTATGTCCAAATTTTAATTCTGATATGATAATCTCATCATATGTACTATTGATAGAATAGAATGCAACAAGTGCAATGTGAATCTCAGAGATGATTATTACGTTGAAAAGTAAGTTCCCCATGTTTTATTTAATCATTTTATATTCTCTAGGGACTGTTTTATTCTTTTTATTTTTGAAGGCTCAAATCATCTTAAGTTTATTTTTTTTCTCTTATTTCAATAGGTGTAGCCCATGTAGGAGAAATTTCTCTAAATGAAGGGTAAAGAAGAACAAGTGTATTTAACTTGTTACACTTGCAAACTAGAAGACAACCTCATATTTCGAAACCCCGCATTGCATTATTTCAATAAAAATTAAGATTGTTGATTGAGAGAGGAATGGCGAATTCAAAATTCTCCATAATTTCCATTGTTGGTGCTCTTGAATTTTCTCTTAAAAGGCTGAACAGTGAGTTTAGGATGTCCTTTATTTATAGGCTCCTTCTACCATCGGGTTTCTATGTAAATCACATGCTATTGCCAAAATATAAGTGATTCAAATTTGGCCATATCCACAACTTTATATATATATATCATACATGCACACACACAACTATGAGATTTGTCATGTGCATTCCGTGTCCTTAAATCAAAGACTCCACCTCCAATAAAAAATGATTTGGAGTTCTTAGTCCAACGATAGAAATTGAAATTTCCAATTTATAGAAAAGAGAGAAATTGGAGTTTTGATTTGATAGGAAAA
Source organism: Vitis riparia (assembly GCF_004353265.1). Taxonomy (NCBI): domain Eukaryota; kingdom Viridiplantae; phylum Streptophyta; class Magnoliopsida; order Vitales; family Vitaceae; genus Vitis; species Vitis riparia. The sequence goes on along the minus strand of NC_048449.1, from coordinate 22,710,003 downwards.
AAGAGAAAAAAAAACATATTTTGATTAAAATCAATTTAAAAATCAATTTGAAGTTTAAGTTTAAGCACCATTTCGATTTTTCATAGTAAAAATTGAGGTCATGCTTTGAAAACAGTTTTATATTATCTAGAATATAAAAAAAATAAGAAAGTAAGTTTGACAACTAGAAACAGGAAAAAAAAAAAAAAAAAAAAGCTTTTAAATAGAAAATACAATGTTTCGAAAGAACATCTTTTAGTTATTTTTGTTTCTTTTTACTTCTTTGTAGAGTTGTTTTAAAAATCATTATACAATTATGGAGAATGATTAAAAATAAAGCAATACATATGAAAATTATTTTTCAAATATATTTTTAAAAAATGGGAAACAAGTTAAGAACATTTTAGGTTCTCAAACAAACTTATGTACTATAAAATATTAGAGAATAATTTTCAAAAGCTATTATCAAGAAATGTTTTTCCAAACTATTTTCTAAAACACTTCTAAAAAGAGAGTAAAATTTTGGATTTGGTCCCTCTAAAATTGATTTGAAAGAGAAAACATATCACTCTAAGTCTCATCTACTTGCACATTATCTGGGGCTCTCCAAATTACACACACCAAAGACAATCTTTTAATACTTGGAGAATGTACTTTATTATTTGTCCAAAATAAGTGTAGTTTCTCCTATATAGTTATTAGATTTTGATAATTTTTTTATCAATGGATTTTTGTCATTTATCGTATCAAAATAAAATTTATAACATAATTAAACTATGTTAAGGTAGATTATATACGATATTTTACAATTAATTCCTTATAGAAATAGGTTTGCCTATAAAATAAGAAAAGTTGTTAGGATTATCTCTATACATATTTTAATCAGGTCATGAGGAGAAAAAAGTAATTAGATAAAAATAGACATGAGAAGTTTATAAGTAGGTAGAAATCTGAAAAAGAATATGAGACATTTTGTGGGGTGAAAGTCCATGGATCAGAGTGTAAATACAAAAACCGGAAAAATATAAGATGTTTTTAGGATCTTAAATAGTTTTATATATATTTTTTTTGGGACAATTGTGTTTTCAACCCATATAGGTTTGATAATTAAGGAAAGGTCCTTCAACCACCCATAATTGATTATAAGGACATGAGTTAGTAATTGACAAAAAAACTCACTTGACTCATTTTTGTCTTTATTCTACTACTCTTCACATGCCACTATTCTTTCTTATTTAACCATTTTTTTTATTTTTCATTATTTTTTTAAATTCTTTTATAAATAATTGAAAAATCAACATTATTTTTTATTTTTAAATTATAAATAAACAAAAATTATATTAATGATTCAAAGACCATTTTGGAAAATACTTTCTAAAAAAATATTAATTTAAATAAATAAAAATTATCTTTTACATTTATTTTTATCTTTTACATTTTAAAAGTAAATAATTCAATGATTAAAATACTATTTAAAATAAATATATTCACTATTTAATTTTTTTTTTTATACTAAAAAGTATTTTAAAGTTTTTTTACTATTATAAAATAAAAAGTTTATTTTTTTTAAATCTTCTTTCTTCCTTATTTTAATAACTTTTTGAACACGACTTTTAGTCATAAGTTATATGAAATGTTACAAATTTGTTTATTAAGGATTTTTTTTAATGATTTGAATTAAATGAAAATTTATTAAAATAAGAAAAAGAAAAAGAAAGAAAGAGGATGGATGAAGAGTTTTTATTTTAAGTACTCAATTAAAATGTTTTCATATGACCTAATTTTAGAAGTGGATTATATCAATATATAGTAGAGATTGAATTTTTCTTATATAAAAGGGTTGAAATGTATATTTACTTATTTTAGATGAAAACAAGTAGTTAAAAATTATATAAATTATATTTGAGTTTAGTTTTAAAATATTTTTTTAGTTTTTATTTTTTATTTTTAAAAATAATTTTTATTTTCTATATTGTCTCTTTTTGAAAATATGTTTAATTAAAAAATGAAAACTATTTTTAAAAATGAAAATTGAAAACTTTGTTTAGTACTATTTTTTTATATAAAATAAAAATAATAATAAATTTTATTTATTCATTTATTGCACCACTGTACAATTATATTACATTAACTGTATAAGGGAAATGTACTAAGAATACAAAGGTGTATAAGGCTACCCTTTGTAAAATATTATAATCGATTATGAGTTATTCCTTTATTTTTCTTATCACTCACGAATTGTACACATATGTCATGCACTTTATTTAATTCTAGCATGGAAATTCCAATATTTTCCCCAATAATAATATTTGGAGAAAAAAAAAATTTGACCTTAAATCATCTACCATCTTCTCAACTAAATCATTAGAAATATGGTTAAACACTTCTACGTGGACACATAAATTAGGAGGAATATAAAATTTGTGTTATTGTACAAGGGAAACGTACTAATTGTACAAAGGTGTACAAAATTACCCTTTGTGAATGATTTTAATTGATTTTAAACTACTTTTTTATTTTCCTTGCCACCCAAGGATTGTACACCTATGTCATGTACTTTATTTAACTTTCACATGAAAGTTATCCACCATTTTCTCAACCAAACCATTGAAAATATGATTAATACACCTACATGGACATATAACTTAGGAGATATATGAAATTTGTGTCATTGTACAAGGGTATTACACTAATTGTACAAGGAAAATGTGCTAAGTGTACAAGGGTGTACAAGGTTTCTAATAAGTTTTATATGATTTTTAAACAACTTGAGTTTGATATTAAGACAATTATTGATAGGTTTTTTTTTTTTTTTTTTTTTTTTTTTTTTTTTTTTTTTTTTTTTTTTTTTTTTACCAAACTATGCCATTAAGACATTCCCTACAAAAATTAATACATAGGAAATCAAATTAAAATCAATCATGTTTGAATTATTCATTATAAGTAAACTAAATGAAATATATATTTTTACTATTTTGCCTTTTTAAATATAATTTCATTGTTATCAATAGAGATTAAAAAAATCATATTTGAATGGAATTAAAAATAAACAAAAATTATTTTTATAACATTTTTATTTTTTTAAATCATTAATTTAAATTATGAAATTAGTCTTAAAATTAAAAATATTTTTTGTAATTATAGTTTTGAAGATTTCATGATTTTTATCTTATTAATTTGAAAAAACTGCTTTAATAAGAAAGTATTTGTTTTAATGGTTTTAAATATTTAAATCTTTATTAAAAAAATATTTAGATTAGTGTGGAGAGCAATTAGGTAATTTTGGAATGGAGAAATTTTGAATATTTTTGAAGATTTTAATTCGACCAATTACCCTATTTACACTTTCAAAATTATTGGAAGATTGGTAAATTAGTCTTAGAAATATTGTCTTCTTGATTAATATTATATATATATATATATGCATGTGAGTGATTACATTATTTTCGAAAAAATAATAAACACCATATGTCTAATTTGCAAGTTAGAAAAAAAATTAATAATATTTTATGAGGTATTTGAAAAGTATTTATTATATGTTCTATAAATTTGAAAAAATATAATATTTGATGATATCTAATTTACAAGTTAGAGTAAACAAATAATACTAATATTTTATGAGGTGTTTAAAAATTATTTAATATATATGAGAAATAATATAAGTTTGAAATAAAAAATGATATTTATTATATATTGTGTAAGTTTGAAAAAAAGAATAATATTTGATGAGACAATTAAAAGTTATTCACTTCAAAAATACATTTGGTAATAATAATTTTTAACCATCTTTCATATTTGACTAACAAAAATAATTCAAGCTGGTTCCACTATTAAATAGGTGAGAGAAGGGCAAAAGAGTCAAAGAGAGAATGGGAAAGGTGAGGTGATTGATTAGTTTTTTTCATTTAATAGTCAATGGTATTTTAGGGATTTTTTAAAGACAATATTTTTACTCTCAATTTCCACTCTTTCATTGGGTGTTGGGCTTAAATATGGAACTTATATGGAGACCATACATTAATTTTTGGGCCCAACTGCGCCCAAAACACAATTTCCCCTTCTTTTTTTCTATCCTCTCAAACAATAAATCGTATGAACGAATTAATATCTTCATGTCCTTGCACTAATATGTTGGTGTTCAAGCTTCCAACTACCCAAAAAGCATTATCAACTCTCCGCTAACGCTACAGCTTCCACATGCCAGCTTAAAGGGGCATGATAAAACTAATATTACTCAGTCATCTCCAAACAACAAACACATGACAGAAAACCATTCAAGATCCATTATGTTGCAGTTTCCAAGAGCATTTCTTCTTTACATATAATTCAAATCCCAAAATACGCTCCTTGAGACAATTACAACTTCAATATTTTCTCAGTTCTTGCCATTTATTATTTTTGTCTTTATCATTCTTAGTTTTTCTTGAAGTCATTAGTACATTAGTTTGATTACCAACCATCAAGCATTTCCAACACACCAGATACCAATCTATAGTTTTTTCTTGGTTGTAGTAATCCAAAGATAAAATTTCAAATAATACACTCCAAAGGAATTTTAATTCACTTGACTGCATTTTCTCATCCAAACTGTATTAACGTTAAATAATTTACATTAACATTATTCTTTGGGGCTTCAATTTGTACTATAGCAGCTCACTCCTCCAAACTTGGATGCCTATGTAAAAAAAAGACTAAATAGACATTTGTTTTTTCTTATGAGATCAAACTGCACATACCGTCCATAATAGCCGAGTATCGTATCATTGTTTGTTCATTGTAGTTTATTCACCAATAAAATAGCAGACGCATAAGCATGAAGAGGTAGCTATATAATAGCAGTACAATTTGTTCAGACTTTGGAAGAAGATTAAGCATCTTAAGCACAAGTCCTTGACAGTTGCTTGCCCAGTAGATTTGGCTTAATGTTCTTGCATTGTGACATGGCAGGGCCTTTATTTCCGCTGTATTTCAAGTTGATGTCACCAAGCTTGACGTCTTGGCATGGTACTCCCTGGCTGCAAACAAGCTTGACAGCAACCTGAGTTGAGGTAGTGCCCTGGATGTTTCTGAAGCTAACATTGCTGAGCTTACTGCGTGATGGACTCTGAAAACAACGGAAAGTTAAGTTCCAAGCCAATAAAAATAAAGGGAAAAAGAGGGAAAATAAGCAATAAAAATGGGAATTTCCATTTCCTTTAGAAGTACCTTTAAGTTGCATTGGTTATGGGGGCAGTACTTTTGATATGTGATTATGGGATTGTCAACATTATTCATGACAATATCTTCAAGATGCATTTCAGAGGCAGTGCCTTGATGAGAGAAGCAGGCCATGTCTTCACTCTCACGCCATTCTGGGTGTTGGTGAAGGTGCAGCTCTTGACACTAATGCCAACCACAGGTTCTTCATTAGGGTACTTTCCTAAACTTCCCACACAGATGCCATGGCCTAGTCCGTTGGTTACTCTTTGGATATTAATTTGCTCACTGCCATCACCAATCGAGAAACAATCATCTCCGATTTCTATGGTTGAATCGGTGATATGGATCCCTGAGGAACGTCCAATGTGAATTCCATCTGTGTTAAGGCTATCTTCTGGTGCACTAATTGCAACGTTGTAGAAAGTCAAATTCCTGCATCCCAAAAGATTAATATGAAACTGTTTGCTGTCTCTTAAAGTTATATCCTTAACCATGCTATTGGTGATGAAGTTGAACCTCAGATTCTGCTATAGATATTTCAAGTTAAAAAAAGAGACACCAAAGCTTATACTGTTAGTGTCCTCATTATGCACACAAACTGAAAGAATTACATAAGATATATATATATATATATATACATGAACTTACAATGGGAAGTGGGTTGCAATATGCAGAACTGGGGCATTTTCTGCCCCATACGGTTTTTCCTTGGCCTTCAAAAACTCCACCACCAGACAATATGAACTGGTCGATTTGTTGGAAAGCAATCCAGCCAGCTTCAGCCTTGAACCTGCTGGTATCCACCGAGGCTTTCACAGTGCCTTGGACAATGAAATTGATAAGAGTCTTGCAAGGGCCTCCAATGGTTATTTACCCCAGGGCATATGTCCCATCTGGAATCATAACTGTACTCGCCACAGGCAACGCACAAGCATCTCCCCAAGCTTTAAGTAAGGCCTAGGAAAACATTCCATAGGGAACCCATTAAGCAAAAAATCAAGTTTGACGTCTTACAAATATTATTATTGCATTACCCTCACCTGGGTAATATCAATGTTTCCATCAACCTTGTCACCATATTTGGTAACATCAAAAATGGTATCACCAGACGCTTCTGCAGCAGATGCTAGCAATAGTAGAAGAGACGTTGCTGTGATATTCAATTTTAGGCCTATGTTTGCCTCGTCCCTCTCTTCTGCTTTGTTTGGTAAAACTTGTAAGCAATTAACAATGGTGAAACCTCATACTTCTCAAGCCATTTTATTGTGTAATTGGAGAAGCTCAAGACCAATAAAACCTTTAATCAATTGTTAGCTAATCATGTTTTATAGTTTCAATTAGGTTGTGATGTTTTAACTTCCCTCCTATTATTAGCCTTCACCTTTTTAAACTTTATGTGGCAAACTCTTATTACTTTAAATCCTTTATTCAGTTTTTCTTTTTCTTTTTTTAAACCAAACACAACCTCTCGATGCATGACTAAGTAAAAAGATATAAGTGCAAAGAAGATTTCCTCATTATAGAGAAAATTATCTTATCAGCAGCTTACAAGTAATTGTGAAGGTAGAGAAGCATGCTCCTTTAGACTTGTGGTGGGTACTGTATAATGGTGCTTTTGTAGCTTCGTGATGTTCTAGTACAAATAAAAACAAATATATAAATTATAAACATATCATAGAAGTCCTTAAAAAATTGGTTTTAAAGAATAAATGATAACTAACATATCAAAGATAGAATGATAAACTCAAGCTAACTCCTATACTATACATCCACGATCTAAAACTTTCAATATGAAACTCCAAAACATAACTGAAGCTTATATCCTCATTGCTATAGCTTTTCACATAGGCATGGTAGTGATTACATCTAGAAAGATATGCTTTTTAATTTTTTTATGTTTTTTTGTTTTTTGAATTTGTTGAAACAATTGTAAAATAACTTTATCAATTTAGCATATAAGTACCTATTAATGATTGTAAGCATGATTTGTTGAAGCTCAAGACCAATAAAACCTTTAACCAATTGTTAGCTAATCATCTTTTATAGTTTCAATTAGGTTGTGATGTTTTAACTTCCCTCCTATTATTAGCCTTCACCTTCTTAAACTTTACGTGGCAAACTCTTATTACTCTAAATCATTTATTCAGTTTTTCTTTTTCTTTTTTAACCAAACTCCTCTCAATGCATGACTAAGTAAAAAGATATAAGTGCAAAGAAGATTTCTTGATTATAGAGAAAATTATCTTATCAACAGCTTACAAGTAATTGTGAAGGTTGAGAAGCATGCTCCTTTAGACTTGTGGTGGGTACTCTATAATGGTGCTTTTGTAGCTTCGTGATGTTCTGGTACAAATAAAAACAAATATATAAATTATAAACAAAATCATAGAATTCCTTAAAAAAATTGGTTGTAGATAATAAATGATAACTAACACATAAAAGATATCAAAGAATGATAAACTCAAGCTAACTCCTATACTATACATCCACGATCTACAACTTCCAACATGAATCTCCAAGACATAACTGAAGCTTATATCCTCATTGCTATAGCTTTCCACATGGGCTTGGTAGTGATTATATCTAGAAAGATATGTTTATTAATATATATATATATATATATTTTTTGTTTTTGTTTTACGAATATGTTGAAACAATTATAAAATAACTTTATCAATTTAGCATATAAGTACCTATTAATGATTGTAAGCATGATTTGACATACAATTACTAATTTAGTTTTTTTTTTTTTTTTAAATAAGGATAGAAAATTTGAATAGAGGTAACACAATTACTTTATGGAAGAGTTGCAAAATGATATATAGTACCAAATTGTTAGATTATTAAGTCAGGTAACTACTAACATGTTGAAGCCCATTTTAAAGAGACTTCACCTTTGGGATAAGGTTCATATACTTCATTTGATGTTGTAAAAAGTATAAATATATAGAACCTATAGATATGTGAATACTCTTAGACCTTATGCTAAAAAATTCAATATATTATGACATGCATATATATGCTAGCAAATATATTGGGCTATGAATACTTTCAATATGCACATAAATTATGATAAAAAATGGAGGAAAATGGAAATGAAGAAGATATTTATTTTCATCATAAATCCTTTAGATGCAAATGCAATGGCATAGATGTCAATCGAGGATATGATATCAATAACTGAACTATAGTTATTACTTGTTTTGGGAATGGTTCTCCACTTTAACCTGTCTTAAAGTTTTTCAAGCTGGGTACAAGTACCTTTAGAAATAGAAATAATGATACTTTGATTACCTTGAACAAAAATTGAGAAAAAAGAAATTGAGAAGAGAATTGACTAAACGGTGATATCAATTAAGTAGTGTATGCTTCTTATTCAACTTATTATTCTATTGCACGAAAGAATAAAAAAAAATCAGTATCGCAAATAAGGTTTAATTTATTTTTTTTTAACAAATCAACTCAAAAATTATAAACAATAAAGAGATGAAAAAAAAATGAGATAAGAATTATAAATCTGAACAATAAAGGTTATATTTATGGATGCTATAAGGAGCTTGTAAGTTGGTGATGCAGTTAAGCCAACCTTTCCCATATCCTTCAAAGATGCAAAATTTGTGAGCACTTGTATCTAAAATAATGAATAATGGTCAACCGAAACTAAATATTATCCTTTTGGCATTAGCCATAGTACTGAATTGATTTCAATATAATAATTGATAAAGCCAAGTATCTTTACAATCAATAATTGATTATTACAAGTCGCCACTGTGGCATGACAAGTAAGAAACTCTTGCTTGGTTGATTACAAAAAGTAGATATGAAGCAACAAATGGAAAGAAAACAAACCTAAAATATTTTGCTAAAGGCTCACCTCAATTAAAGAAGGCTTGATTCGTCTACACAATACCAATGCATTACCTTCTAATATAAAAGGAGTATGAGATAAACAAAAATGTCAACTTTGGAAAATTATTGATAACTAATTTAAAAAGATAGGAGCAAGATGTCCAAACCATGTCAAATTAAATACTTCTTCCAACTTTCTAGACAAATATAGAACTTAACAATTTCCCCTGCAAATAATAGTGAAGCCATGAATTCCATTTAAGGGCGTATTTTAAAAACAATATTTTGGGAGACCAATAGTGAATAAAATTACATAATGGAGGAAAAGGTTGATTTTTTTTCTTACTGAAATTGAACTTAGGCTTCAACAATAGTTTTGAAGAGTTGAAACTCATAGACAAACACCACTCACAAGTCTACTAAATGTCATTGAAGCTTGGAAAATAGACTATATACATAAGGCATGAATCTCAAGTAAAGTCCAACTAAACTTCATAATTAAATTGTCAAATTACTCAAGAAAGCAATATCATACCAATGATACTTATGTTGTTGTCAAGATTAATGGTCATTTCTCACATTCAAAAAAGAAATTTGAAAACATTAAATTATATAAAATAATGAAACATTTTATAAATATGAATACATGAAGTATATTAGTGGTAGCATTAGAGGTATGTTATTGAAATACTAACAATAATAGGTTGGACATTTCACGCATGATATAATTGTTAAAAAGTCATTGAAGTCAATTACCAAGATAAAATAGGAATGATTATCATAGTTATTATAACAATCAAATAATCATAATAAGATTAATTAATCACCTGAATTGAAATCCAACAAAGCACCTAAGCACCAAAGTGAGAATCATCAAACCCTATTAACATCAAATGTTTCAGCTCCAAGGTACTTAAAGATTACCTCATAGCTAAACATCTATTATGAATTGTATGTCATGCAATTAGCATGTTCTTCTTTTGTCTATAAGAACAAAAAGATAAGATTTATAATTAGTGTACACCAGTTTCTTAGAAATTGATTGCCATGTAATATACCATAAAAAGACAAAAGGTTAAAAAGTGGTTGGAAATGAAAAGTTGAATGATAAAGACATATTATATATGAACCTTGGATGATGACTAAAGAAGGCAAAGAAAAGAGAGTATGATACAAGTGCATTAAGTGTTTCCCTTGGCACTAGCCCTCGATAGTTTGTCAACAAATAAACTAAGCATAGACTATATTTAGCATACTCACCATCACCATCTGTGCATTAACTTGAAAACTATCATATCTGTCATTTAAGTACTTAGTTTAAAATTTTTCCAAATATATAGAAAGCATGCATGGACCAAGAAGATCATTTAAGAAAACATGTCTAATTTCTCTACCTATTTTCAAGAATGGGAATGAGGATGCTACAAATTGCCTTCTAATGAAAATAAAGATGATGAGAAAGACTCATTACCATCATTTTTGTTTGTGTACTCCAAGGTGTTTTAATTCAAACATGAAGAAGCTTGAGATTAGGAAGGCGAATAGATTGACAAATGATTTAGTAAGATGTGCTCCTCACTCAATTTGTTGGTATCCTATTACATATGAAAAAAAAAATATCATCTCCAAATAGACTAACAATTTTTAACAAATTAAATAGAAAGTAATCAATTAAAAATCAAAAGTTTTTAACACATGTACATATAAGCATATAGTATATGTAAAGCAAACAATGTGATTTTTTTCTTGATATGTCTTAATTCATTTGAGAATCAAGAAATAGAATTGTACAAAAGGAAGAACATCAATAGAAGATTGATTGTAAAATAATTCAAAAAAATAAAGCCAACAAAAACAAGAGAAAGATAGGATTACTAACATGAAACATATAATAAATGACACTTGAATTAAGAAGACCATGAGTGGTTTATTAATCAACCATGCTTAGGCCAATCTTCACTTTTTTCCTTTTGGCATTCTTAATAAGTGGTAAGAGCAGTAGATTATGAGTTTCTATAAAGTGATTGTGGGTCCCTTCTAGTAGTGATTTCAATTCAGGGCATTCAGGAATTTTAAGTTGCCTATCCAATCTAACAAATTTGCAAAACCATAGTACTTACACACTTCTTAGAATTTCCAAAATGGTTACATGTTGAAACTCCAATTGTATTGATAGCTTCTAAAGCTTTAAGGGCAGTGAGACACTAAAGCACTTGAGCCAGAGACATTATGCTACCACACTTCTAAATTTTCAACAACTTAGAGAGAAGTTAGGTGTAGCAGCAATTGAGAAAGACATTGATCCATGAAAAATCGTCATTTTCCACTTTTACTTTAACTTGGCAACAAGTACATTTGTAGTGAAATAATTCAATACATATGATAAGTAAGAAAACAATATTATAGAAAATAGAATATAATGCTCTTAACACATTGATAGTAAAATAAAAATCTAGCATTCAGAAATTAGAAAAAAGACTGAAATTGCAAGCAACACACCTAATTTGAAAGAGAGCAGAAATTTTGAATGCTACTAGATTCTTGAGCCATGTAGTAGATATGAATTTCTCAGACACCGAGAAATGTTTGTGCCAAGGGATAATCATAAGATTCTTGAGCAAGGTCAAATCTGTTATGAAATAATAGTTTAATCGACCCTAACATTTTTCCCGAACTCTTACAATCCAAGATTTAAAGTAATATGATCAGATTGGTCTTTAATTACTAATTAATTGAAGATGCAAACTTTTTTTTTTTTTTTGATAAATAAAGAGATTGTATTAAAAAAACCACCAAAGCAGTGGCTAAAAATACAAGAAAGAAAAACGCCCCTTGGACCCTAGCTGAACGCCAAGGCCCGAGGAGCAGCCCAACCCATACCCTTAATGGGTAGCCACCCAACCAAAAAAATCAACTAAGGTCGAGGGACCATCTTTTATAGAAATTGAAGATGCAAACTTTTCAAATTAATCATTTAAGTCCTTTTTGATCTATATGGTAAGACATACCAGAATTACCAAATAGAATGTAAATAGAGCATATTGATAAAAACAAAACCATAACAAATGAGAAGAAAGGTTGGGATTTCAAACTTGAACTAACTCTACATTAATCCAATCTTCATGAAAATATCAATATCTAGGATTGAAGATTATTGGGCCAATCTTCACCTATTTCCCTTCGAAGTCTTTCTAATAGACATTGACAATAAAAGATCATGAATCTTTGTTGGGATGTGAGTGAACCAAACTCTTCTAACAGTGATGTGAATTTGGGGTAGCTATTAATTTCAGGGTATGTAAGTGAAGTGACGATGCTTATCAAGTTTGGTAATGTTGCCAAAATAGAGAAGCCCTGAATTGTGAGTGTCAATTGAGGTTTAGGTGAACCATCTAGCCTGAAAGTGATGTCAATTCAGGGTAGCCATAAATTTGAAGCTCTGTAAGTGGTGTAAGGTTACCTATCAAGTCTATTGAATGTTTCCAAACCATAACAGTCTCCAATTGTGAGTGCCCATAGGGTGCTGAGGACACACATGTCTTTCAATAGTGATGCTAGTTTAGGACAACTATAAATTTGAAGGTGTTTGTAAGTGAAGATAGGTTGCCTATCAAGTCCAATAATGTTGCCAAACCAGAATTGTCCCAAACTATAGCTATCTGTAGAGTGCTGAGTGAACTCATCTTGTGGCAGTGATGTCAGTAAACAACAAAGATGAATTTTATGTTGTGTGTGTAAGTTGAGGCTGCCTGTCCAGTGTACTAATGTTGCCAAACCTAAACAAGACATAATTGAGAGAGTTTGAAGCATAGTAACATGTTGAAACAGCTCAACTGGGAAAGATGCTACGTTATTTATGTCAATTCAAGGAAGCAACCTGAAAGCCCAATGTGACATCAAGTACTACCATAGAGAGAGTTCCTTCCTTTCCGGTTACTTCTGAGAAGTTGTTGAAACCACATCACTATTCGGCTTTGCTTTGACTTGACAACAATTATATCTTCAATAAAATAATTAGCTTAATAAAGCTCTTAAATGTATAGAATGCAAGCAAGAAGTAACTAAGGCACACATTGATTATAACCATTAAAGTAAAAACACCAGCAATTTATGTAGTCTTTAAGAGGAGTAAGGGGGTTAGAATTGCAAACAACATACCTAAATTTAATAGAAACCAGATGTTTTGAGCACAATCAGAAGTCTTAGTCATCTTGCAAATATGAATAATCAAAAGCTTTTTAAGCAAGGTGAAATCTACAAGAAAATATTAAAATCAAATTCAGTAATTTCCCAAACCCGAGAATGAAAAAACTTTAAAGAAACAGTGGAAAAGGTTCACATTATATGCACAAACATATATAAACACAGATAAGAGGGAAGCAAAGCAGTGAAAAACTAAAATGAAGTTATCAAAAGCAAGAAGAGGGGTTGGGGCATGAACCTGAAGTACATTATGGATGGCATAATCAAAGAGCCCATCGGTTCTTCATGAATTAGAAGTCCATTTCTACTTCATATCAAGAACATGAGAATGCTTAAGGGCACATCCTTCCAACAGTGATTTAGATTCAAGGTAGACAAGGATTTGCAACAAATTAATAAATCTAAAGGCCCCTTGGAAGAGACAACAACTCAAGCTTTTAAGTCCTTAGGATTTACATGCCAACCTCATCCTTACTATGTAGCAAATGAAGCTTTCTGCAATATTTATTCTAACGTCTCAAGAGTGATAAAATGTAGAATTTGTTGATATAGAGACCTAGTTTAAAAAATCCTCCATTCAACTTCTCAAGGAAGTTAGTGCCCAAGCCCCACAATCATCCCTTTCTGTATTGATTTGAGAACATTATATTTGCAATAAAATTGCTAGTCTAACAAGATTTTGAAACATGAAGAATGCCAACACAAAATAACTTGAACAATATAGTTATTAGGCTACCTACTGATTAACACAATGACAAGCATGATTTCTAAAAAAAAAAAAAAAAACAAAAATCAACTAAATTATTATATATAACAATAATAAGTTTGTTGTTAGTGATGTTTAAAAAAATAATTAAAAGCATAGTTGATACACACAAAGCAAATACAAGGGAAATAGTATAGAAATTTTTTGCTCTACAAGTTGCATATTTCTCAATCCAGTTACTGTCTTATAACATCAAAAAAAAAAAAAAAAAAAAAGAAATATAATGACATCTTGTATGATCCTCTCAACAAATAGATAGCATGGAGATTACTTAAAATATAAGGCAAAGGTCTTTTTTGCTTTAACGATCTAGTAGATATGAATTTTTGGGTCATGACAAAATTTTAGGTCAATCTAAAACTTTTTGTAGTGATAGAGGAATGGAAGAATGTAGGCACTCATTTTAAGATGGGCTAGAGAATAATCACTAACTTTTAAAGTGAGGTGAAATTTGCAAAAATAAAAAAATAAAAAAATAATTAATGCGACTTTTGAATGTAAAATTTAAATCAATTTGATTAGTTTGGCCTTCAATTATCAAATGATTTGAAGAGAAAAAATTTCAAACTACTTGTTTAAGCATTTTATTAAATGCGTAAGGTGTAAATATAAATAAATAAATAAATCTGTTTTGCTTTATATGCTAAATGCAATAAAATTTTGCTCAACGGCATGGATGCTATTATTTTAGGAACAGTGTGCTTAATGGCTGTCAAGAATTTTTGGCCCTTACTTGTAAATAGAACACTAATGTCCTATTTTCATTTAATCTAGTTCTTTATTCTATTCTCTACAAGAATTTTTAGCCCTTGTTAATAGATGACTGGAATATTGCATGGATGTAGAAAAAAATAAAATTAGTTGCATCGATCTTGTGGAAACCAAAAAGTTATGAACCTTAAGATCACCCGAGACACTAGTATCCTAGGGAATTCCGTTTTAATCATCTTGACAAATAAGGTGCACTAGTAATAGTATAAAAACACTGATAGGAAAAACACAAAAATCTAAAATTTGACCTTTCCTTTGATATATTATGATATATTGAGAATGTTGCATTAGTTTCTTTTCACCTTGTCATGTGTGAGTGGTTCTAGGCGTTGCCTAGGAGGTGGAAGCAAATCAATGAGAAAGGATTTCAAGTGCTTAAATATTTCCTTGGGCTTCTCTATAATAAAAGTATGCTCTGTGTTATTGATGATCACAAGTTGGGCCTCCTCACCTAAAATGCATGCATGCAGTAACAATCTCAATAGTGAGAAAGACATAAGTTGGTGTTTGTATTGTTGTAGGCATGTAGGAAGGTGATATAAGTTTACCTTTTCAATTCGTAAGCTAGTTCTATTGGGAATACCGTATCTTGGTCTCCCCAAATTATTAAGGTGGGCTGCATAACAAGTAAAGGCGAATTGTAACATAACAAAGATGACATAAGTAGAATTAGTGGATTGTAAACTGGATGAATCCAAATTCAACCTGTGGGATCTTGGGCGGCTTTGAAAGTTTTCGGTCTTTAGGAATATATCTTGGATCAAATCTTTCTTCTCTTCTACAAACTCTATGCACATTACCTGTCAGTCTTATGTTATGTCTGTATTAGAAAACGAATATATCCAATAACTAATAATAATAATAATAATAATAAACTTGAATTTTAATCGCTCCACTGTGATTAAATTTTGTGAACAGTTAAAAAGGATATTTTGAATTATTCTAAAAAGAAAAAAAAAACACCAAAGAAAATGTGATATCCAAACAACTTACTTCAATGAAATTATTAAGTAAGCAAGAAAATCTGATATCAATAGAAAATGAACGTAAATAATATCAAATGGATATTGAATAAAAATGAAGTCATCAGAAAATGAGAAGAATGGAGGATTTCGTACCTGAAATGGTTCTCCTTATTGATGAAACCTTCACCAAGTATGGCCCTCTGTATTCTTGGGCAAGTATTCACTTGTTTCCCTTTGGAATCTTGCAAGTAGGTGCATATAATGAAAGATTTTCCGTCCGTAACATATCTCTTCCAAAGTGATGTTAATTTAGTGCGGTCACCAATAGGAAGGTCTATAAGTGAGGCGAAGTTGCCTTTCCAATGTAGTAATGTTGCAAAACAAGAGTAGTGTTCAATTTGAGTTTGCATCATATCATATGTGCATCCAATAGACAGAGACTTCAATAAAAAAGTAAAGACAAAACATTAACTGAGATAGCACCTCAGCTCAATAAGAGATGTGAGGTTGTCTATTTAATTTGATGAAGTTGCTAAAGTAAAACATTTAGGTTATGTTTGGTTCCAGAAAAGTACTAAGAAAAAAATGCTAAGGAAAATGATTTTATCATGTTTGGTTGTCCTATGAAAAATATCAAAGAAAATAAAATATAAATAAGATTAATTAGAAATTTATACATTTTCAAATTATTTTATCTTTATATCAAAGAGTTAAAATAAGTGAAATAAATTTGAAGTAAAATATAAAAATAATTTATTGACTTCCACTTTTTTTTTCCTTCCACTTTTCCTTTCTATTTTTTCCCTCACATTTTCCCTCAAATTTTCAAAAAACCAAAGAGCCTTAATGATTTTTTAAAGAATATTTGGAATGGAAACATGATAAACCCAACCTCATACTCATTATCTAACAAAAGCTACTAAACTACAACATAGATGAAGTACCGAATTCATTAACACCATTCTCTATTTTGCATTTATTTGGCAATTATTTCTCTAATAAAACAGCTGTTAGACTTTATAAATTGCAAAATTGAAACTAGTTTTTGTATCTGGCATCTAGTAAATATAAATGTTTGGACCATGTGAAATCTTCAAGCCAATCCAAAGTTGTTTCCTTTCGGGATCCTTTGGGCATTAGGCCAATGGTAAGCTTCTTAGGAAAGGTGGATTCTTCACCAATACTATTTATATTAGAGCTCAGTATTTCTTCAAACTCTTAGGATGTAAAACACTCAAGTAAAATTCTAACTTACTGAAGTAAGCATTTAATCAAACAAGTAAGGTGCAAATACAAAGAACCACCAAAACAAATGATAACAGAGCATTTTAAATGTAAGATTATACAAATGAAGTAACAAAAAATGAGAAGAAAAGTTAGGGATTTCAGACCTGAAAGACATTCTGTATCAGTTCAATCTTCATGGATGTATGATATCAATTTGTGCGATATGAGCAATCTTGGGTTAGTCTTCACCTTTCCTTTCGGCATCTTTCCTCTTAAGTGTGAACAGATGCAGATTGTTAAGTGTCTGCAGGTTTTTGAGGGAACATATCTTCTGGCAGTGATGTCAATTCAGGGCAGCCATGAATTCCAAGCTCTGTAAGTGAGGTGAGGGTATCTATCAAGTGTAGTAATATTCCAAACACAAAACAACATTTAAGATTGAGAGTTATCATACCAGACCTCAGTATTTCCTCAAACTCTTAGAGTGTACAACTCCAAGTAAAATGATTAGTTTAGTGCACAGCATCAGAAAATGTTGTGAAGCTGGAAAATTTTTCAAAAAGTTATTGATGTGAGCATTTAAATAAACATATGAGGTACCAACACAAAAGAATTACCAGAGACAAAATGAAAATATATCATTCTGATTCTAAAATAATAAAAATGGGAAGAAAGGTTAGGGATTTCGGACCTACCTGAAATTTCATATCGAAATCACACTTGAAACGAACATGTGGGATATGAGCAATCTTGGCCCGGTCTTTGCCTGTTTCCTTGTTGTATCTTTCCTCTAGGTGTGGATAATCACAGAAATAAAATTTCTGCAGTTTTTTAAGGGAATAGATCTCTTCTGGCAGTGATGTCAATTCAGAGCAGTCATAAATAATAAGTTCCGTAAGCGAGGAAAGGCTGCCCATCCAGTGTAGTAATGTTGCCAAACCAGAGCACTTAACAATGTAGAGAGTTTCGAGAGTAGAAACATATTGAAGCGACTCCTCTGGGAGAGATATCATACCATCAATCTCCCGTATACGCAGAGACTTCAATGAAGAAGCAGAGACAAACATGAACTGCCTCAGTACCTCTGCTCTGACTCCACGCAGGCTTAGTTCCTCAGGACGAGGTAATGATGCCACATTGAAGGATGCCAAGTTAGGGCATTTTATGATCTTTAATTTAGAAAGACGATGGGATGACGGCAGTTCCATGGATGTCAAGTTTGGGCAATCATATTGCAGAGAGGAGAAGCCTATCAATGAAGAGAGAGAAAATAAAAAACCCAAACAACATCACCAAATGAAGGAAAAAAAATAAACTACTTGACTGAGATAATGAGTTTTTGGTCTATGTCATGTTTAGTTGGAGTGATATTTAAAAAAACAATGAAACTCACAGTGACACATATTGCTAACTTGTTCAATCTGTTTACCAGTTTTGTGCATGTGAAAGTTAACAAATATAGTCACAACTTGAATTGACACTCTTGACAGAAATTGATAGCAAAATGAAGGATGATGTACAAATTAATAGCAGGCAGCAGATTACCTGCAATATATGGCAAAGAGTAGACCTGAATTCTAAAGAAAGCAGGACCTTCATCCATTAGCCATCTGGTAGATAAGAATTTATGGGCCATGAGAAATTTTTTGGCAATTCAAAACTTTTGCCATGTGATTTTGAGCTGGGAAATGGAAGAATGTAGGCAGTGATTTCAAGTTGAGCCAATAAGAAATAATCACACGCGTCTTATGCAAGAGAAAATCTGCAACAAAATGATAATTAAATCAACCTGGCATCTTCCCAAACTTCAAATACCAATTCATGGCAAAATTTTAAAACTTGCTTGTTTAAGCATTTCATCAAATGAATAAGGTGTGGACATAAATAACAAAATCATTTATGATATATATGCTAATACATACTGGGATTACAGATACAGAATTCATGTAATTATAGGATATTAAATAAAAATGAAGCCATAAGAAAACTAGAAGAGTGGATTTCAAACCTGAAATGTCTCTCTATATTGATGGAATCTGTACCAAGCATGGCTCACTGTATTCTTGAACCTGAAATGTTTCCTTTTGGCATCTTCAACTAGGTTCCAACAATGAAAGTTTTTGAGTGTCAGCAGGCTTTTGAGGGAATGCATCTCTTCCGACCGTGATGTCAATTCAGCGCAGTCACAAATATGCAGGTCCATAAGTGAGGTGAAGTGGCCTATCCAGGGCTGCAATATTGCAAAACCAGAGCAAAATTCAATTTGAGAGTTTGGATCCTGGAAACATGTTGAGGCAGCTCCCCTGGGAGACATCATAGCATCTGAGCATCCAACAGACAGAGACTTCAATGAAGAAGTGGAGAGAAACATTAACTGACACAGCACCTCAGCCCTCATTAAGACTTCAATGCAGATTTTGAGCATCTGCAAGTTTTTGAAGGAACATACCTTCTGACAGCCATGAATTACAAGTTCTGTAACTGAGGGGAGGCTGCCTATCCAGTGTTGTAATGTTGCAAAAACAGAGCAATGTCTAATGGTGAGAGCTTAGATCATGGAAACATGTTGAAGCAGCTCCTCTGGGAGAGATATCATATCAGATTTCAATATTTCCTCAAACCCTTAGAATGTAGAACTCCAAGTAAAATGATCAGTTTAGTGCATAACATCATCGAGCAAATAGAGTCTGCAAAAAAACAAAAAAAAAAAAATTATTGATGTGAGCATTTTAACAAACATATGAAGTGTCAATATAAAAGAATTACCAAGACAAAATGAAAATATAGCATTCTGATTCTAAAATAATAAAAATGGGAAGAAAGGTTAGGGATTTCGGACCTACCTTCACTCGCATAATGTAATCACTGTTGAAACGAACATGTGGGATATGAGCAATCTTGGCCCGGTCTTTACCTGTTTCCTTGTTGTATCTTTCCTCTAGGTGTGGATAATCACAGAAATAAAATGTCTGCAGTTTTTTAAGGGAATAGATCTCTTCTGGCAGTGATGTCAATTCAGAGCAGTCATCAATAATAAGTTCCGTAAGCGAGGAAAGGCTGCCCATCCAGTGTAGTAATGTTGCCAAACCAGAGCACTCAACAATGTAGAGAGTTTCGAGAGTGGAAACATATTGAAGCGGCTCCTCTGGGAGAGATATCATACCATCAATCTCCCATATACCCAGAGACTTCAATGAAGAAGAAGCAGAGACAAACATTAATTGCCTCAGTACCTCTGCTCTGACTCCACGCAGGCTTAGTTCCTCAAGACGAGGTAATGATGCCACATTGAAGGATGCCAAGTTAGGGCATTCTACGATCTTTAATTTAGAAAGACAATGGGATGACGGCAGTTCCATGGATTGCAAGTTAGGACACTCACGGATCTCTAACGTTACCAAGCCAGAAATATGTTGAAGTAGCTCCTTCGGGAGAGATATCATATCATCTATGCTTTTAATATACAGACACCGCAACGAAGAAGAAGCAGAGACAGACATTATCTGCCATATCACACCATATCTAACTGTGAACAGAGATAGTGTCTCAAGAGAAGGTAATGGAGCCACTTTGAAGGATGCCAAGTTAGGGCATTTACTGATTTCTAAATCAGAAAGACAAAGAGATGACGGCAGTTCCATGGATGTCAAGTTTGGGCAATCATCGATCGTTAATCCAGAAAGAGAAGGAGATGACGGCAGTTCCAAGGATGCCAAGTTATGGCACCTACGGATCCATAACGTTACCAAGCCAGAAACATGTTGAAGTAGCTCCTTCGGGAGAGATATCATATCATCTATGCTTTCAATATACAGAGACTTCAACGAAGAAGAAGCAGAGACAGACATTATCTGCCATATCACACCATATCTAACTGTGAACAGAGATAGTGTCTCAAGAGAAGGTAATGGAGCCACTTTGAAGGATGCCAAGTTAGGGCATTTTCTGATTTCTAATCGAGAAAGAGAAGGAGATGACGGCAGTTCCATGGATGTCAAGTTTGGGCAATCATGGATCGTTAATCCAGAAAGAGAAGGAGATGAATGCAGTTCCAAGGATGCCAAGTTATCGCAAAGTCTGATATCTAATTGAGAAAGAGAAGGAGAATGCAGTTCCAAGGATGCCAAACCAGAGCATGCATAAATATATAACTTCGAAAGATGAGAAAATGAAGGACCTTCCTCTGCTAGTAAGTCCATCCTCCACAATTCCTTCAACTTTGGCATGTAAGAGAGTTCGAGCGATTCAAGAGATGGGAAGAGTGGCGTTGTTAATGAACCCTCCTTTAACTCCACCGCTTCTTTCATATCATCAAGCGTCAAAGACTTGAGAGAAGGGAGTTGAGAAAAGGGTGGCAGAATTTTGCATCTTGAACATCCCGAAATTTCAATTTCAATTAGGTAGGGAAACAGGGAACCCAACCCATCATTCATCATCCAAGTTGGAAACTCCGTACCTCCATAACCTTCTATAAAGATACCCTTTAGGTGTTGGTGTGGTTGAAGGCCTTCCATCACTGACTTATGACCCTCATCCCCCCCATCTTGGCCCCGCCGATTCCATTCCAATCTCAAGGACTGAAGATATTGTTTTCCTTTCAAAAATTTTCCCCTGGATACCAGTTCAACATCCCTCACATTTTGAAGATTACTTATGCATAACCCTCCTCTTAGTTGCTTCAGGCTTTCCAACTCAATCAAGCTACCAATTTTGTGATTCCTTAACCCTACGTCATTCCCAACCACAAACAATGGTAGACTTTGAAGTAAAGTCAACTTGCCGATTCCATGTGGCATATGAGTCAAGTCATGACATCTACTATTCTCCAAGTGTCTAAGATTGATCAATTCTCCTATATTGTCTGGAATTCTTTTTAATCTTTGACAGCTTGCGAGTTTTAGTGTTTGCAAATTCTTTAACTTTGTAATAGCATTTGGAAGTACCTCAAAATCATTGTAGGAAAGATCAAGATACCTTAAATGACTCAATTTGCCTAAACACTTTGGCACCTTCTCTACACCCATATGACTTAAACTCAATGCACGTAAACACATAAAACTCGGAAAAATTGAATTTACAATTGTACTATCCTTAAAAGAATGTTCACCAAGGTTTAGAAAGGTCCTTATGGGTTTCCGAGCTTTTATCATAGGATTTACCTCTTCAAACAATGATACATGATGAACTTCTTCTGAAATGTTATTTACATCACTTCTTAAAATAAGGATCTCAGATCCTACAATTGATTGTGCAAGATCATGTATAAGGTCATGCATTTTACAAATTAATGTATTAGTAAAACGATTGGTTCTCACCTTCTCCAACAATGACCTTGACAATAATTCCTCAAAATATTGATCCCCTATATCCTCTAATTGCTTATTATTATCATTTGAAGATTGAATATAACCTTGTGCTATCCATAGTTGTACCACCAACTTTTTCTCAATCTCATAGTCTTTTGGAAATAAAGCACAATATGTAAAACATTGTCTCAAATGAGTTGGCAAATTATCATAACTTAATTTCAGCACCCCTAGAACATTCTCATTTTCATCTCCGAGTGACAGCAAATTTTTATTGTTTCTAATAGACAACCACTGCCCCGGTTCTCTTTTAGACCCCAATATCATTGCTAAAGACTTAATAATGAGAGGAACTCCCTTACACATTTTTGCAATTTCTTTTCCAGTTTGGGTGATGTTTGTATGCACATCCTCCTCTCCATCTTTAAATGCGATTTTTGAAAACAACCTCCAAGAATCGTTTTCATCAAGACCTTTCAAATTAATCGGAAAATTATCTCCCATGAGTGATGCAACTCTAGGTTTTCTGGTGGTTACTACAATTTTACTACCTATGGCACCAACCATTAATAAAGTTCTCACGTGATCCCATTGTTGAGGATTTTGATTCCAAACATCATCGAGGACTAGCAAGTACCTCTTTTGACTTATTTTTTCATGAAGCTTAGTTTTCATAGTCTCCAGACTTTCAGCACCCCCATCATTCAGAGATTTTAAAATTTTTTTGATCCACATATTAACATCAAAACCATCACCAGAATCATCAGAAAGGCAAGCCCATATCTTAAACTCAAAATGATTGACCACTCTTTCATCATTGTATACCAATTGAGCAAGGGTGGTCTTACCCAACCCCCCAATGCCTACAATGGCAACAACCGAAAGCTTTTCTTCACCCTTGGACGACAACAACTTCCCTATTATCTCCTCTTTGTTTTCTTCTCTTCCTACCATTTCAGATTTTAACACGAATGAATGGGTGTCTCTCCCACTATTCTCCACCCGTGTGTGTAGTACTATGTCCCGTGGAGTCAGATTTAACATGGGGATTTCTTTTGCAATATCATCTATCCTTTCTTTGATATCCTTGAGTCTATGACTCATGTTTAAACGAAAAGCAACTTGATTTTCAGATGAGAAGAAGTCACTGACCTGCTTTGCCAATCCTCCTCGCTGAAGATAATGGGTTGCATAGTCATCCAGCAAGTCATCTGCGTCATAAACAACACCTCTAAACCTCCGGACCCAATCTTTGACTGCATGATTGCTCTGCTGCTGCTTCTCCTCAGCATCCAAAAGCACAGCCTTGATGGTGCCCAGTTTCCCATTGAGCTTGGTCATCTCCTTTGGAACACCATACATGGATCCAATTTCTTGAAACGCCTTGGACCCCAACTTGGTCACAATGTGCTCCACAACACCGAATGGAATTTGGTCAGCCATTTTGGAACAACTCAAAGTAGCAGAAAGCCAAGAAAATACAGCACGTACAAGATGAGAAACTGAGGGAATTGTGAGAGAATAGGGAACAAAGTAAGAGATATCTTTATAGGGGGTGGATGGGATGGGATGGGATGGGCCAAGTCACATGGGTACTGGCTGATATTATGGATTCGGTGGACAAGTCAACACGGTAGTCAATATAAAATTGATGTACCATTTATGCTCCTGTACTTCATTCATTTTATTTTTTTTCGTAACATTCGGTTACTTTTGGATCCGAAATTTGGAAAAATGCTAAGGTTAGGTTTGGTTCTTAGGGAAAATAAATAAATAATAAAAAAGGTTTTTTCCCTATAAATTTGTTTTAAAAAATTAAATATAATTAAAATTAATTAAAAACTTATGTATTTTAAAATTATTTAATATTTATATAATGAAATAAATTAAGTGAAATAAATTTGGAGAAACATATAAAAATAATTTATTATTTTTTAATTTATTTTTTTATTTTTCTTTAATTTTATTTTTTCTCTTTATTTTTTTTCTCTCAAATTTTTCAAAAACCGAACTTAACCTAAAAAAAAGGGGAATAAATTTATTATTTTTAAATACTATGAAAAAAGACAAGGGAAAACAACATTAACAAAAATAGAAGGAAAATACTAAGGATGTGTTTGGTTCTCTCGTAAATTTAATAGAAAATGTGAAGAAAAAAATGAATAAAAATTAAAGATAGTTTTTAATTTAATAAATTATTTGGTATGTTCTTTAAACTCATTTGATTTATTTTAACTTTTCAAAATAAAAAATAAATAATTTAAAAATACGAAAAATTTTAACTAATTTTAATTATATTCGATATCTTCAATATAAAAATCAGACATTAGAGAATAATATCTTTTATATATATTTTATTGTCATTTTCCAATAATCAAATATAACAAAAAAGATTTGAGGAAAGTTTGGGAATTGAAACTACGTTGCAAAATAATAAGACAATTTAATTTTCTTTTTCTTATTTATTCCATACACATAATTTTCATGTCATAACCCTTATAATGGTAAAAAGATTTGTAGCACGTTAAAGATGAAAAGTTGTGAAATATAGGAGTAATATTTTAAAAATGAAAAACCAAAAATTAAATTGGTTATGTTATTTTTATTACTTAAATGTTAAGTAAAAAAAAAATTTAATTTTTAGGTTTTTTTTTTCAAATTTAAAAGATGAATTTAGTTGTAAGGGTGCATTCATCTTGTGTATTACATACATGGATAATATTTTCATAAAATATGTACGGGAAGCCAAGATAAATAAATATAATTATTAATTAATTTATAAAATAAAGCACAATCATGTAAAAATCAGAACAAAAAAAAAAAAAAAAGAATTAGAAGATTTTATTATTTAAATGAGGTTAGTGATCTATCCAATATTTTATAGTATTATACAGTATGTAAAGTTTCCAAATTAATGAGGTAACATGTTCACTTTAAACTATTCAAAGTCCTATGTGGCCTCGTAGAAAAATATGGACATTTATTATTCATTAGATGAAGAACTTAAATTAATGGGTGAAGATTTCAAATCTATTAAAATATGGACATTTATTATTGCTCATGATCAGGTCACATGTGTACTGATATGAAAAAAAAATTAAAAAATGTGAATTATTATTATGGATACAACATGATTAAGGGTTGTTGAAGGGGTGTGGCTCCACTGATTTATATTCCAACTTTATATAAAATGTATACTATCTTTTGTGCTTTTTGCATTTTATTTTTCTCTAAGTTCTCTCTGTCTCTCTTTCTTTTCTTTTTTGTTCGTCCTGGGTGTTTGGTTGATTAGAAAAGGTCCATATTTTATGGGATATTTCTAAAAAGCAACAAACAAATATGGAAGATATATAGAAAAAAAAAACTAAGAAAAATTATTTTCTAGTATTTGATTTATAATAGAAAAATCAAATCAAAATAATGATATATTTTTAAATTATTTAATTTATATAAATAAAAAAATAAATGAAATGAGTTTGAGAAACAAATTAAAAATAATTTATTAATTTTATTTTTTATTTTTTTAACTTTCCTATACTTTTTTATATTTTATTTTTATTTTTATTTTTTTCTCTTGTATTTTTTTGAAAAGTTTCTAAAAATAAAACTCAACCTTATAAAAGTAACACAAAATTACAATAAAAAGTAAAAAAAAAAAAAAAAACAGGGAAACTTCACATATATCAAAATTCAAGCTAATGTGGATGTGGTTTTTGATGACGCATCCGTGGCATGAATTTTATAATACAATTGGTGGAGAAGTGGAAAACATCATGCTTTCTACTACTGATATTAAGATAAAAAAATTCAACCACTAATATCACTCAAATGTATAAGAAAATTAAGAAAGACTAATTGTATGGTTTGTTTTTTTATTTAATTTTAAATAGAATTTTAATGTTTAATAGTATTAAATATTAGGTTGTTTGTTTTTTTTTAGTATTTTATTTCTATTAAGTATTAAAAAGTATAAAAAAAAATTAATATATTATTTTTTCTATTTAGAAAAAACTGCATATTTTATCTTTTTTTTTTCTTATTTAATAAAAAATTTATAATAATTATGAAAAAGTAAAAAATCAAACTACCTAAATTCTGAAAACAAATTATTTTTAACAAAAAAACCAAAAAAATAAACATTATCTAACAAATTTAAAATATTTACTTGTTTGAGAATTGTGCATGATTTTTTTTTTATACTGAAAATGTGATAATTTTATATATACAAAATTTTATAGTTATTATTAATGTTTTTATAATCAAAGAGCACAATGCATGAATCCAAAAAATTATTTGATCGGTAGGATCCATGATCCAATTACCATTAGTTATAAAATTAAATATTATTAAAGTTAGTGACAAAACCATTTCCTTTTAAGTTAATTTCTTTTAGATATTTTGTTCAAATAATTTTTTTTTAATGAAATTTCAAGTCTAAATAACAGTTTTCCATCATTTTCTATTTAGATTTCAAACAAAATAAGACTTCAAATGAAAAAAAAAAATCACCAAAGTAAAATTTTGCCGGATCACACAACCCATTTTAAAATGTTTGGATTCTTAAAAAGAAATATGATATGAAAGAGTGATAGTCATTGGTGACTGGGCTGTCCACGAAAGAAAAAAAATATGACAAAGAATCTGCAGAATATATAGGTGATATATATATATCCATCCAGTGGACTTGACTTGTGAGGCAACAATCTGCAGAATATGATTGACATTACAAATAATTTAACTGCCAAAAAGGTCACAATGCATTATGATGCTTTAGGTGAAAAAGTAAGATATGAGTCCTCTAATATGAAACCTTTTTCACACCATTCCAAAAGGTTTAGATTTTTCAAGATTCTCATTTAAAGAGAATGACCCAACAATACCCTTGGCCACTATTAGAGATTGACATTACATATAGTTTTTCTGTCAAAAAAGTTAGAATGCATTATAATGCTTTAGGTGGAAAAGTAAGACATGGGTCCCCTAATATGAAACCTTCTTCATACCCTTCTAAAAGGGTTGGATTTTTAAAGATTCTCATTTAAAGAGAATGACCCCACAATACCCTTTATGGCCACTGTTAGAGATTAATGTTACAAATAGTTTTCCTACCCAGACAAAGTGGCATTGAATCACCTTTAGGAAAGGGTCCATCAAGTAGCGGGGGTTATAAATCCCTCATGTTTAAAAAGAGATTAGGATGCAGTTATGGATTTAATTTTTTTTTTTATATATATATCTGGATGACAAAGATGAATGTGATTCAGAGTGTCCAAACATAATTGAAATCAAATTGATTAAATTATAAATTTATATATTTTTTAAAATACTATCTGGATAATCATAGTTTGGTTGGGTCATTTATTTTGTATTTTAAGTTATGTATATAAAACACAACCTTAAACCTTGGGCACTAGAAAGAAAGAAAAAGAAAGGAGCCCAAAATCTTGATTTTCATCCACAAAGTTGTGTGGATTCTACCTTTTCATGTTATTGATTTGTGTACAAGTCTATAAATAAGAATTATGTAGCCTTAGTCTTTTCTTTTAAAGAAAACTCTATATCAATAGCTAGAAGTCCTGGTCTTCCCTATAAAGTAGTTCGAGCTTTTAAAGCACAAACGTGTCTAGTGGATTAGATTGAGAGACAAAAACTTAAGGTTGAAAAACTTCATTGTATACAAATGTTGTTTCCAAGTAAAAATAATTTTTACTTTCAAAGGGAGAAAGTTTTGTTGTTGAATTGTTTGTTTTGTACTTGCATCAATATATGAATCTTAACATTTATCATGTATATTTTACGATTTTTCATTTTCTTTTTTCAGAACATATGCATATATATATCGTACATGAAGTTACATTGACGAACAAAATTTTTCTGAAGTTCTAAGTCATCTATCTAAATACATATTGGTTTCCAAATAAAAGTAATTGTTATAAGGTAGCAAGGAATGTTGCTAAGATATAAATAGCATAATAGGATGGAAGCTTTGAAAATATTAGATATAGGAAAATAGTACAACAATAAAAAAATGTATGATAAAAGTTTTGTTAAAGAGCATTTGAAAAAAAATATATATGTTATTTGAGAGAAAATATACATCAAATATATGCATATAATCTAGACTTTCATTACAAAACCATATGAAACTTCCTTATGTTATTACCCTACATAGAAGGCAATTAGTCTGGCCTTCATATCATGAGGGCAAAAGTCTAGTCTTATCCATGGAAAGTGTGGCCCATTAGATGAATTAGGTACACAAAGACTTAGAATAAAGAAAGCAAATACTGTTGGTCTTGGCCTTCATATCACAAGGCCAAAAGTCTAGTCTTATCCATAAAAAGTATGATCAATTTGGATGGCTTAGATATGCAGAAGACTTGGAATAGAGAAAGCAATTAGTCTTTGTTTTAGCCTTCGATCACACAAGGGGCAAAAGTCTAGTCTTCTCTACAAAAAGTATAGAAGTATGACCCATTGAATGAATTAGATATGCAGATGGAGGCCTACATTGAGTGAAGTTTAGGTCCCCATGCCCTTAATTCTTTATTGTTATGTTTAGGGTTAATTAATTTGGTTGTTAGGAGGCTTTCTCAAATTTCCATCCATTGAATTAGTTTTAAAAGCAATTCCATGATTTTTAATTTTCTCTTTTTATCACTATCTTTTTTAAAATAAAATTTCTTTCCATTCAAATCTTCATAATTACTTAATGATTGCCTATAATATTGTGTTGTAAGTTCTTTGAAGAACTTCCAATTTTCTAATCAAGTATCTTGATTCAAATTAATGATGAAAACTTACATTTGAGAAAGTTTGATCCAAATGCTGGCTTATATTCCAATAGTGTTATCATAATTGCATTTAAAACATATATTTTTTTTAATCTTAATCCCTAAGAATTACCATCAAATTCAAGTATAAGTCACATTGTGTAAGTTCTCACTCCTCTTGTAGATTTAGCTTTTAGGATATGTAACGATAAGATATATTATGTTAATTAGGGATCAAGAAATGCCAAGAATCTCTAGTAGCTCTACAAAGTTCTATTGTGCCTTCTCAAAATCAGATCTACATAAAGAGTTTATTATTCAATTTTTTTACTCAAACAATTATTAGAATTCATTTTAGGTACCTATATTTTACCCATTATTCCTCTCTAATCGTAAACCTAGACTTTCATGTACAACCCAAGATAACTACCTCATGGGTGAGTTGTCACACAATATCTATTGAAAAAGCTAATTAGGTATATTGAATCAGCAAAACTTTAGATCCAAGACTCTTAAAACCCTAAAACTAAGTAAGTTTATATATTACAATCAAAACCATGAAATGTGGCCAATCCTAATTGACCACTTTAAATTTACATCAAAATGTCTAAAAAAAACCCCTAAAAAATTACAAATTCCAAATGTTGCAAGTAATTTTGAGTTAGGTATGTAGAGTGTTGAAGAAGTGAATTCAAAATTATGGGTTAAATTTTGAAATCATTTCAAATTCAGAAGTTGAATTCAAAATCAACTTATATTCTGTGGATGAAGAAGCTTATTTTTTTCTTTGATTTCTCTAGGCAAGGTTCTAATTTCCACTACCCTCTAAGTAGCAAAATAGGATAATAAAAATTATTTTATTATTGTTGTTGTTTATTGTTATTTGTTTATAATTACCTTGTCTTGCCCTCTATTACTTGCAAGGTAATAAATTCCCTAATATTTCACTTTTATCCATGAACCTTTTCAAGTGATGGTTGTCTACCATGAACATCTCCTTGAACTTTAGATATTTAATGATCATTGTCCCATTCAAAAAGACTTATGTAACCTCATATGGTCTTGTCTACTTTATTTTCAATTTCCTAGATAAGGCATGCAATGGGAATTGAACAATACTTTGACTTAGACAAAATTCCTTACGTAAAATTAACTTTTCATGGAATAGCTTTGTCATCTTCTTAAAAATTCTTTCATGTTCAAATCATTCACATATTAACTCTTAAATTTCATCAAGCTCTAGTCTCCTTTCTTTTTTGGTGTACTTGTTTCTCAAATTAACCATCCAGAAGAACACATGAACTTAAATAAGCATACCGTAAGGTTAAAATACATAAATTCTTGCAAGACAATGATCCAACACTATGTTATACAATCCTTTTTTTTTTTAAGAAAACTTACAATTTTAGGATTTTAATCCATAATGTATATCATGTACTTCGATAAAGATTCTAATTCTGTCATATTTGGGAAAGGCTCAATGTGACTGTGGACTAAATTTAATCTATTTTTTGCGTCTTTGATGAAAAGGAGAATTTGATTCACCATGCCCATACGTATTTGAGCTCATGTTGATTTAATCATATATTCATTCATATCATTTTAATATATAAACAAGATATAAGAGTCATACAATCCTCGTAATAACCCACCAACATGTTGAGTGTTGTAGGGAAACACCAAATATATATTTCTAAAGCTGACCATAGCATCCAAGAGGCCTTTAATATGGATGTGTTGCAATTAGAAAGGAAATGACAATGGACTTCTAGAAAAACATTAGTTTACAAAGTGTTCACTTCTAAGGAAAAAAGAAGGAAACATTTCTCTCTAATTAATCATTCATTAGTGTTTGATTTTTTAAAATTAATAGGAAATCATTGTTAACAAGAGTTTTTAATTTAAAGGAGAATGAGAGCGCCAATAAATTGTTTTTAGATCATTTTAGTAATTGAAGTATTTATATTTTTAAATATAAGAAATAATATTTCTAACATTTTTTTTTAATAAACCTTATATAAAATTCTGTTTTAAGTTTATAAATGTGTTATTAAATATGCTTGTTCATCATTTATTTTTATTCTAAAAAATGTATAACAAAAAAAAAAAATCCTCTTTTTTTTCCATAATTCTTTTTTGCAAAAGAAAAGGATCACATTTCCATTATAGAAACTTTGTAGGCATCAATATGCTTATTTCCATTTCCCACTCACATGAAAACCAAACTTAGAAGAGAGATTTGTAAAGGAACTATGTTAGAACTTAAAAATCATTGGTTCATGCATGCGCCCAAGCAAAAGATTCTTACATTAAATTTGTATACTTTATATCATAATAAGTTTATCAACTTATTTCTCTAAACGAATGCACAATCTACTAAATTAAAAAATGAGTTATATATATAACATGTTATGAGATTTTATGACAAGTAGGTATTGTTAAAGCAATTCATAATATAACATAAAAAAACAACAAATTCACAACTAATAATATTACAAATATAAATTCATTTTATTAATTTATTTCTAAAGAAACTTATAAAGTAAAATATCATTTTGTTTTACTATCAAATTAACAAATTTATTATAGTAGAATTACAAAGTAGGTAATTTTTTGATAGATCAATAAGAGAATCAATTGCAATGCTTATTGGAGAAGCACTTCATGAGTGATTCTCCCAAAAACACTTGTAAAGAAAAATACTTCCACTAAAATCCTTTTAAATAAAAACACTATTAAATACACTCTTATTAAAGATTATATAAAACTATTTTTTACCGTTGTTATTCAAAACACTTCCCCAACAAACTATTTTACTCAAAACTAGAGATCATATAACTACATTTAGATATTCCCTTTTGAGTTTTTTTAATGAAAACTATAGATCATATAACTACAGCTAGATATTCAAAGTTAGTGGCAAAACCATTTTCTTTTTTAAGTTAAATTTTATTTTTACATATTTTGTTTAAGTAAAATTTTTTATATGAAATCTAAAGTATAAATAATAGTTTTTTGCCATTTTCTATTTGGATTCAAACATAATAAGACTTCAAGTTACACCAAAGTATACTTTTGTCCAATCACACATACATAATCTATTTTAGTAAAATAATATGAAAAAGGATGCTTATCGGTCCTGTGGACTTGACTTGTGAGGCTACAATGTGAAGGCAGTAGCATTTAGTGAAAAAGGGAAAAAGGGAGGGAGGGAAGGAGGGAGGGAGAGAGAGAGAGAGAGAGAGAGAGAGAGAGAGAGAGAGAGAGAGCAGTTTTCCTACCAAAAAAAAGTTTGAATGCATAATGATGCTTTGGTGGAAAAGTAACGAATAAGCCTCTTGATATATGGAACCTTATTCACACCCTTTCAAAAGGGTTGGATTTTTCAAGATTCTCAAGGGAAGACAATGACCCCTTAATAATACTAAATTATTCAAAGAATAGGGTGCAAAAGTGGCATTAAATAACCTTTAGTAATGGATCCATCATCAAGTAGTGGGGAGCAGTTTTCCTACCAAAAAAAGTTTGAATGCATGATGATGCTTTGGGTGGAAAAGTAACGAATAAGCCTCCTGATATATGGAACCTTATTCACACCCTTTCAAAAGGGTTGGATTTTTCAAGATTCTCATGGGAAGACAATGACCCCTCAATAATACTAAATTATTCAAAGAATAGAATGCAAAAGTGGCATTAAATAACCTTTAATAATGGATCCATTATCAAGTAGTGGGGTTCTAAATCCATCATATTTTTACAAAAGGTTACATGCAATTAATTATGGATATAATTTCCTTTTTAATCTTTGGAAGACAAAGATGAATGTGACTCATAATGCACGTACTTAATTGAGATCAAATTGATTAAATCATAAATTTATATAGGATGAATTATTGTGCTATATTTTTTTAGATATTATTTTAGAATCATAGTTTGGTTGAGTCATTCATTTTATGTTATAAGTTGTGTATATAAACAAAAACTTAAGCTTTGAGCATTTGAATGAAAGAAAAAGAGAGGAGCTAAAAATCTTAATTTTCCTTCATAGAGTTTTGTAGACTACCTCTTCATGTTATTGCTTTGTGTATAATTCTACTAACTTTTAAAGAGAACTCACATCACGAGCTGAAAATCTTATGTGGTGTTTGTATTGTTTTACTTAAATTTAAATAGAACTTAATTTAATTTAATTTAATTCAATTCTAAATATAATTTAATAACATTAAGTATTAAGTTGTTTATTTTTTTTATTTTATATTTCTTAAATATTAATCATTAATATGTAGAAATTGTGTTTTTTTTTTATTTTAAAAAGTTAATTTAGCATTTAGTAAGAAGTCAAATATTTTAATTTTTTCTATTTAGTCATAAAATTTAAGAAGCATTGTCTAGACTCATTCAATTTATAATTTTTTATAACCATTGTTTGGCTAAAGCTTTGTTGAATATGTATTCAATGTTAAAAATCCCAGTACAAAACTAGTGGGGAGGCATATAATTTTAATGAATGAAAAATTAGGTGTTATTTAAATACCACTTTTATTTTTAAAAATAGAAAAAACTATCAAAGACTTACTTTAAAGAGGTAATAATTTTTCAAAGCTATTTAAAAAATATAAGTATTAATATGTAGTGAGTGTCAATAAGATTTAATGAAAAATAAAAATAAAAATATATTTTTTTAACATCTTAATAAGGGTTTGATTTAACTTTTTTAAATAATATTGAATTTTTAAAAATACTTTTATTAAAAATAAAAATTATTTTTTTTAAATTGTTAAAAATTTTAAGGAAATAAAAACTTGCTTGACTTTTAAACCCCACTTTCAGCATTTAAAAAGCTATTCCAATCCCTTGTTGTAGAGAAATATCTTCAAGGTTAAATGAAATTCTGAGATACCCACAAATAAAGATGATGGCACTAGCAACAAGTTGTTAGATAACCAAGCCCAGTCCATTCAGTTGAGTAGTTGGGCCTTTCCCCAAGCCCGTGTGACCTACTCACGGTGACTCTCTTCTTTGCTCCTCCAATCTCACTATCTCAAATTATAATACTACCAAAAAATCGAAATAAAACTTTTTTTTTTTAAAAAATGAAAATATATTTAATGTGTTTCTTTTAATTTCTTTGAACTAACCTTGTTTCTTAAATATAAGTAAAGAAATAAACATTTCCATTACGATTTTTTTTTCTTATTACTTGGTTTTTGGATATTATCTTCTTCTTTTTTTAGCATGCATGAATAAAGGAATAAATAAAAAAAATTATATTATTTATTTTCAAAAATTACCTTTTTAATATTTATAAACTTTTACATCTTGCAACTTTTTTTGAAGGGAAATCTACAAAAAAAAAAAAAAAAATTGTATGTTTCTAAATGTTATTATTTTCTTTTACATTCTTTATGGAGTTAAGGGATTTATATGAAAAAGGAAAAAATGGATTCGGAATCTTAAAGTTGGGGATTTGGAATTGAGGGAATTTAAGAAAGAATTTTGAAAAATTTGGTCTGACATTTTTTAAGTTTTCAATTTATGAGATTTAAATTTCATATAATTTTAGGTGTGTCGTTTAAATTTAATATAATTTTAAAATTTCATAAAATTAGTTAGGAGACATCTTTTAATGAATTAGGTGTCGTTTAAATACATCTTTTGTTCTTAAAAATAGAAAAATTAGCGACTCCTATATTTTATAAACTTGTCAAGGACTTATTTTAAAAAGAGTGATAATTTTTTAAACCATATAAATATAATTATTAATAAGTAGTGAGTGTTAATAAGATGTAATGAATAATTAATTTTAAAAATACTTTCATTTAAAATAAAGATATATTTTTTTATATTGTTAAAATTTTTAAGGAAATAAACCTTTCTTGACTTTTAAACCCCACT
Source organism: Vitis riparia (assembly GCF_004353265.1). NCBI lineage: Eukaryota > Viridiplantae > Streptophyta > Magnoliopsida > Vitales > Vitaceae > Vitis > Vitis riparia. Next base: position 22,675,070 of record NC_048449.1, on the reverse strand, counting down.
TTTAGTGTTTAAAGGGCTCCAGCAATCCCTTGTTATAGACAAATATGTTCGTGGTTTTAATTGGTGAATTACTTGGATTTAAAGGAAAAATGAAATTCTTAGATAACCAAGCCCAGTCCATTCAGTTCAGTAGTTAGGGCTTTGCCTCAAGCCCATTATTTAGTTGGGCCTATGTTGGAAGAGAGAAATATATTACATCATATGTAGTTTACTCCTCCAATCTCACCATTTCAACTTATTTAGGAAGATTGATATTTTTTCTTTTGGGATAATTGTGTATTGGACCCAATTGGGCTTAAAAATTAAACTTTGGTCCATATAAGTTCACTATTTAGGCCCAAAACCTAGAAAAAGTGTGAAAATTAAAAAGAAGGATATTAATTTTTATCTTTCCAAAATTGACCTTTGTTCACTATGAAAAAAAAAAAAACATTAATTTAAATTTTATTTCTTTTGTAAACCTCAATAAAATTTAATACAATTTAGTGATTTGGAAAAAAAATACATCATTTTCCAAAAAAAATAAAAATAAATTATTATTATTATTATTATTTTAAAATCAAACATCTTGGAAAATATATATTTTTAAAATTGTGTATATAAAAAATAACTAAAAATATGTCAAATTTATTTTTTAAAAATGATATATTTTTAGAATATATTTTTAAAAAAATTATTTTTCTAAAAATAATAAAATTTTAGAATAATTATTTCAAAAAAATTAAAATAAAAAAGTTTGTCAAACATTATGGTAGAAAATAGTTTTGAAGGGTATATTGGTCTCTTCATATTTTATATTCTCCCCATCAATTATACAACTTATATGAATCAAAGCTTAATTTTTGGGTCCAGCTAGATTCAAAACACAATTGTCCCAGATTTTATGAATCAGCCATAAATGACTCTTGGGCAGCGTTCAACTTCTCCTTTTGGCATTTCTCTATGAATTTCAAGTATGTAAGTGAAGTGAGGCTGCCTATCGAGTCTGGTAGTGTTGCCAAACCAGAAAAGTCCTCAATTCTAAGTGTTTGCAGAGATTTGAGTGAACCATCTTTTCTAGCAGTGATGTTAATTCAGGGAAGTCATGCATTTGAAGCTCTGTAAATGATATAAGGGTGCATATTGAGTCTGTTAATGTTGCCAAACCAGAACAATCGCCAATTCTGAGTGTCCATAGGGTGTTGAGGACAACCATGTCTTATGGCACTGATGTCAGCTCTGGGTAAGGATGAAATGTATTGCAGACATCCCTCCTGAATTTAATATACATCAGAAAGTTTGAACACTATTAGATGCCTTAGACATCTGGTGGATATTAATAGTAAAAAATTCTTAACCAAGGTGAAATCTGCAAGAAAATAGAAATTAAATCAACCCAGAATTTTTCTCAAACTCAAAGTAAAATCTTAAAGTAATGATGGAAACAGCTTGCACCATACAAAGTGTTATATGACTTTTTTATGTATAATACAAGTGGTATTCTAAACACAGCATATTTGCTTTCACTTCATATTTGCTAATGCATACGAATCAAGTAAACAAAATTACAAGCAGAATATAACCTTCTTCGATCATTTTTTTTTTGTTAGGTAAAAGAGAGAAAAACAAAAATAACCTTCTTAGATCATTGAATGCAATAAAAAATGAAGCCAACGAAAGCAGGAAGAGAGGTTGGATCATGAATCTGAAATACATTGTAGGTGGCATGATTAAAGAGCCTATGAGTGCTTTTGAATTATCCATCCATTTCTAGTCAACATGAGAGTGCTGAGAGGTGTGTCCTTTTGGAATTGATTTCAATTCAGGGCACACAGCAATTTGAAGCTAAGATGTGAGGCAGTCTATAGATGATTTTTAGAATTTCCAGAATAGCAGAGATAGACTCAATTCTAAGTCCTTGGGGTTCATATGCCAACCTCATCGTCCTTCTATGCAAAGGTCTCAAGAGTAATGAAATTTAGAATCCGTTGACACATAAACATGGCCTATCTCACCTCTGAATTTTCAAATACTTGAGAGAGTCAAGAGTGGCAGCCACTGATACAGAGACATTAGTTTAAGGACCCCCAGTTCAATTACTCAAGGAAGTCAGGTGTCCAAGCCCCACAATTGTCCCTTTCCCATTGATTTGGGAGCATTACATCTGCCAAAAGAAAATATTAATCTAAGAAATTTTCTAGACATGAAGACTGTAAATCATATAGGACTAGCCCACCAAAGAAGAGGGAAAACTGAACATGCCACGTGACTAACATACTAAATTTTGCCTGTGTTATGTTTGGTGTCAGTTTTAAAGATAATGAAAAGCACAACATGGAGTTCTGTTTAGTCTGTGCTAGTATATACATGGAGCAGATTCAATGGAAGCAGTGTAGAAAATTTCTACTGTACATATTGCTAACTTGCTCAATCTTGTTACTATTTTAGTATGTACTAGAATCAACAAATATAATTACAAATTGTATTACACTCTTGATAGAATCATGGCAAAATGAAAGATGACATAGCCATCAATAGCAGGCAGGGAGTTACCTGAAACATATGGTGAAGAGTAGACAAGAATTGAAAGGAGAGTAGAAGTCTTTTTTGCATCTAGTAAATATGAATTTCAGGGAAGGAACGAATGCAGACACGGATTTCAAGTTGGGCCAAGGAATAATCACATCTTTAAGTAAGATGAAATCTGCAACAAAATATTAATTATATCAACCCTAGAATTTTCTGAAGTTTTTAGAATATAAAACTTAAAAACAAGAAATAGTATAGGTTTCAATTACCAATTCATTACTATGTCTAAGTTTACATCACATTAGTAATTGATTGGAGAGCAAAATTTCAAAACTTATTTGTTTAAGAATTTCATCAAATGGTTAAGGTCTGAACATAAATAACAAAATCATTATTGCTGTATATGCTAACACATACTATGATTATGAAAACAGAATTCATATAATTAATGAATATTGAATTAAATTGAAGCTATAAGAAAATGCGACGGGTGGAGTGGCTCTCTCAATTGATGGAATCTTCACCATGTATGAATTTTTAGGATATGAGCAATCATGGGTCAGCCTTCACATGTTTCCTTTTTAGCATCTTTCAAGTAAGTGCAGACAATGAAAGATTTTGAGTGTCAGGAGAATGCATCTCTTCCAGCAGTGATGTCAATTCAGTGCAATCACCAATATGAAGGTGTATAGATGAAGTGAAGCTGGCTATCTAGTGCGGTAATGTTGCCAAAATAGAGCAGTATTCCATGTTGAAACTTTGGATCATGGAAACATGTTGCAGTGGCTCCTCTGGGAGAGATATCATGCCATCTATGCTCCAAATACATTGATATCAGCAAGGTGAAATCAAAGCTTTTGAAGTAAAATGCCTAGCTTAGTACACAGCATCAACGTTAGTTTGAAGAAGCAAAAAATTTCAACCTTACTGATGTGAGCATTTAGTCAAGCACAGTAGGTTCAAATACAAAAGACATACCAAAACAAAACAAAGATAAAGGATTTCGGACCTGAAATGCCATTCTGTATCAGTTCTCACTTCATCCTCGAGACAAAGATGTGGGATATGAGAAATCTTGGGCCATTCTTCACTTGTTTCATTTTTGCATCTTTCCTCCAGGTGTCGACAACTAGAGATATCAAGTGTGTGCAGGTTTTGAGGGAATGCATCTCTTCCAGAAGTGATGTGAATTCAAGGCAATTATGAATGTATATTAGGCCCTGTATGTGAGGTAATAGTTGTCAATTTTGAGAGAACATATTCTTCTCGTAATGATGTGAATTCAGGGTTGCCATGAATTCCAAGCTATATGAAGAATTATCAAAACAAAATGATGCCAGAGCATTTTGAATGTAAGATAATAAAAATGAAGCCAATGAAAATGAGAAAAAAGGTTGGGAATTTCGCACCTAGAAAGCCATTTATCTTCAGCTTCGAAATTAATATCTGGGATATGGGCAATCTTGGGCCAATCTTCACCTGTTTCCTTTCTGCATCTCTCCTCTGGCTGCGAACAACCAGGGATATCAAGTAGCCATAGGTTTTTGAGGGACCGTATATCTTCTGGCAGTGATGTCAATTTGTAGGCACTATGTATTCCAAGGTATGTAAGTGAGGTGAGGCTGCCTGTCCAATGTGGTAATGTTGCCAAATTATAGCAGTCTTTAATGTTGAGATATTCGAGAGAGAAGACATGTTGAAGCAGCTCCTCTGGGAGAGATATCATATCATCTATGCCCTTGATAGACAGAGACCTCAATGAAGAAGCAGAGACAGACATTATCTGCTGTAATACCTCATTTTTTACTCTCTTCAGAATTAGTTGTATTAAAATTGATTACTGTGAAAACTTGCCTTCCTTGTTGAACAAAGAAATATGCAGAGTTTGTTAGGTTGTTACAAGTTAGTGGAATTTTTTTATTTTGTTATTTTTCATTTTCTGGATGAGCTGGACTCTTCTCGATTGTTCCAAGCCTTCCTATATATGTTGCTACTGTACAATCAGTAAAGGGAGGGAATCAATGAATTAGTTTTATTTCTCTCTCAGGCCTTTGTTTGCCTTTCTTGCCATTTACCTTTTGTTTTTCTATTATGGTATCAGAGCGTATTCCTTCCGTTTTTCCTTCCTTCTGAGCATGGCTAAAGGCAAACCTCCTCAGCATCCTTTTCAGTCTCCCATGGAAGATCATAGTAGTCCCTATTTTCTTCACAATGGTGATCATCCAAGTCTCTCTCTGGTTTCTCTTTCACTTGCTGGATCTGGTTCAAACTATCATTCTTGGCGCCGATCAATGGTTACAGCTCTAAATGCTAAGAACAAACTTGGGTTTATCGATGGAACCATCTCATGTCCTGCTGCAACAGATCTCCTTGCTGGTCCTTGGTCTCGCTGCAACAGCATGGTCATATCTTGGCTCTCTAACTCGGTTTGCAAAGAAATTGCAGAGAGCATCCTCTATCATGAAACAGCCCTCGAAATATGGAATGATCTATACGAACGATTTCATCAGGGCAGTGGTCCTCGAATTTTTGAACTCAAGCAAAAAATTCTTGCTCACACTCAAGGATCGGCTGATGTCAATACCTACTATACTCGACTGAAATCCTTGTGGGATGAGCTTCAAGAATTCAAAGCGATACCAGTTTGCAATTGCGGTGGCATGCGTGTTTATATGGAGGATCAACAACGAGAATCTGTGATGCAATTTCTGCTGGGTTTGAACGAATCCTTCGCTCAGATTCGAGCTCAGATCCTGTTGATGGAACCGGCTCCTCCGCTGAACAAAGTTTTCTCCCTGGTTGTTCAAGAAGAACGGCAGCGATCTCTTACCACCTCCAACTCTCCGACATTCACTGCTCCTGTTTCCTCCAGATTTCAAGCGGCATCCAGAGCTTCTTCTCCTAGTAATGCCTCTCGATCAAGAAAGGATCGCCCACTCTGTACCCATTGCAACATCTTGGGTCACACAGTTGATCGGTGCTACAAAATACATGGGTATCCACCTGGATTCAGAAATAGGCCCAACTTCAGGCCCAATGGTTCTTGCCCAAATCAGATGCTACCCAATAGTCTTCACACGAATAAGTTGACTCTCACAGATGGCTCCACCACCTCTGCATTTCCACCGCCTCTCACTCATGACCAGCACAATCAGTTATTGGCTCTCTTAAGTTTGCACAGCTCGAGTGGCTCCTCTACCTCATTCGGTGATAGCAACCCGCTTCAGCAATCCATTTCCAACTTCACTGGTATCCTTTCTCTTTCTCCTTCATCATCCACTCTCAACCCTCGCATTTGGATTTTAGATTCAGGGGCAACCCACCATGTTTGCACTAATTCCTCCATGTTTCACTCTATTCATTCATTTTCTTCCAACACTATCACTTTACCCACTGGTACAAAAATACCAATCACCGGAATAGGCACCATTCATCTGTCACCTCATCTCGTGCTTGAACATGTTCTCTATATTCCAACATTTCAATTTAATCTTATCTCCATTAGTGCCTTAACTCAAACCAATTGTTTTTCCTTTGATTTTATTGCTCATTTTTGCTTCATTCAGGACCATTCACAGGGGAAGCTAATTGGGATGGGTAGACGTCAAGGCAACCTTTACCTCTTAGATAGCTCAGTCTTTCGTTCTATTTCCTCTGTATTCGTTGTTGATAACAACACTTCTGCTCATGTAAACAAATTGTGGCATTTCAGATTAAGCCACCCATCCAATGTCAAACTCAGTGTATTGAAACCTCATTTACAGTTGCAAAGTAATGGTAATACCAATCTTTCTTGTTCAATCTGCCCTCTGGCAAAACAGAAACGTTTGCCATTTGATTGCCATAATAATTTATCTCATTCTCCCTTTGATC